>NW_020953952.1:144025-171809 GCF_900497805.2 Vombatus ursinus | reverse complement strand
TGAGGAACAGAAAGAGAAAAAAAATCTAAACTGAAGAGAAAAGAAGGAACAAGGCAAAATATTTTAATTCATTTGAAAAGTACGTGACCTCTCTCTGGTAGACTAATTGTCTGTAATTAATATATAAGAAGATTTGCTAAAGCAATAATCACCATTTCTATTGCTCTTTAAAGTTTCCAGGGTTTTTTTTTCACTTTCTATTCCATTCCTCACATGTATTAGTGCTTACTATGTGCAAAGCACTAGACATGGAAACCATGAACATTAAGAGGCAGAGTTGAAGGGAGGGAGATAATCATTTTAGTGCCTACAATGTGCCAGGAACTATGCTAAGCCCTGTATAGATATTATTTCAATTGATCTTCATAATAACCCTGTGAAGTAAATTTTATTATGGTCTTCATACCTGTAAAGTAAAGACTATTATGATCTCTATTTTGCAGTTGAGGAAACTGAGGCACACAATGTTTAAGTAAATTGCATAGGGTCATACAGTTATTAAGTATTTGAGACTGGATTTGCCTCAGGTATTCCCGACTCTAGGTCCAGTGCTTCATCCACTGTACCACATGCCTGCTATCCATTGTGCTGAAAGCTACCATAAGTTCTTCCTGTTCTATAAAGTTCTCCAAAAATATAATGGGCTGATATGGGTGGAAGGGTGGGGTAGGGTAAGTATTACTGGATTTCTCTCACTGGAGGTCTTCAAGCAAAGACTGGAAAGTCACTTGGCAGATATAACACACAGGGTATCATTGTTCAGCTCTGTGGTTTGGACTAGATGTCTTCTGAAGTCATTTCCAACTTTGTCATTCCAACTAGCATCCAAATCTGGGACTTGGGCACTGAGACAATGAACAATGCTAGTGTGTATCTTCTGCATCTTATGAAAGACATTGATTTAATGGTTAGGAGTGTTCATTATACTGACCTCTATCACTACCCTTTCATAACTGAGTAGATTGTCCTTCTGGAGATGAGTTTGATCATACTTAAGCAGGGTGGTCTTCGGAAAATAGATCTACGATACAGAAAAAAGTACCCATAGTCTTTATGGCTTGTTCACTCCTTCCAAAGTTTGTGCAAAAGTGGCACAACTTCCAAAAGTCCACATGAACTCTATAACATGAGGAAATATCTGACTATGATGTTGGTGGAGTATATTCTTATCTAGGTAACTCTCCAAAAGGATTCCTGGGCTTCAATCCAAGGTATCTGGAGTTGGGAAGTTGGGAGTTGGAAGAGGAGACTGACAGGAGGCTTTTGCCCAGAATTCTTTAAGTTCCAATAATTTTGATCTTTAAATTGAATAGGATGGTATGAATTAAAAGGATGAGGAAGAGGCCAGAATGCCTCCATAAGTGTAGCCAAGATGCCAGGAGTTATGGGCATTCATCTGTGATTCTGTAATTCTGTGATTATCAAACAATTTGAATAAATGTGACCATGAATAAAATCATGCAGAATGCAGATCAAAGCATACTGCTTTCTCTTTTTTGCTGTTTTTTTCTTTGTTTTTTTTTCTTTCTCATGGTTTTTCCCTTGTTCTGATTTTTCTTTCACAACTTGACTAATGTGGAAATATATTTAATATGATTGGACAAGTATAGCCCATACCAGATTGTATATCATCTTATGGAGGGTGAACAACATCCTGTAAAAATCCTGTAAAAGTGAATGTTGAAAATTGAAAATAAATTAATTAATTTAAAATAAATTCATGAAAATGCTCCAATTATTGAGTTTAAGTATTTTAAAATAAAGCTAATCATCTATAAGAAATGAAACCTGTGTAGGACCCTGTACCTATTGGTCAATGACAATTACCTCAGTGAAAAAGAATGTATTCAGACATCAGAAATAATCTGATCTCCTTAATGACATAGACTCACAGGTTAAATTTACAAAATAAGATGAAAATTCTATGTCTCTCAAATATTTATGAAATTGCATATGGGAAAGAATAGGATTGATTTCCAGAGATTCCATTTATATTTATATATGTGTGTGTGTGTGTAGATATATATATATAAAATTCTACCTTACGTAGCTAGGTGGCTCAGTGGATAGAGTTCCAGGCCTAGAGTCAGGAAGACTCATCTTCATAAGTTCAATCTGGCCTCAGATACTAGCTGTATGACCCTAGTCAAGTCACTTAACTCTGTTTACCTCAGTTTTTTCATCTGTAAAATGACCTGGAGAAGGATATGGTAAACCACTCCAGTATTTTTTCCAAGGAAACCTAAATGGAATCATGGAAAGGCAGATGCAACTGAAAAATAACACCAGAACAACAAGATTTTCATATATCAGTATGATGAAAGAAAAAAATAAAAAGAATATGTACCTGGGAGCCAGGGAAAGTTGATCAAGGATGAAAGAACAAATATTATATTAGTTACATCAGTTAAAACAGGTCTCAAATAACTTGTGGAAGCCTTCGGCCCTTTGAGTGTGTGTCTTCAAGAGTAATAACACCGAGATATTTGCAAATGGGCCACTCCACCTCATCATCATTACACTTGATCATTTCCACTCTCTCAGAATAATTGTTATTTATTCTTTGCCATTGGGGCCTCATGGCATACCAGCAAAGTGTTTGGTCAAAGGGAGTGTTTTGTTTGTTTTGGAAAGTACATTGGACTTGAAGTTAAAAGGCCTGGGTCAAAGGACTGAAGTCATAAACCCAACTCTGAACCTTATTAACTGCGTGACTATGAACAGGTCACCTTTTCTTGTTCTCTAGTTACATCACTTGCAAAATCAGAGTAGTGATGTTCATGCTACCTAACATAACAAGGTTGTTGGGAGGGAAATACTTTGTAAAACTTGAAAGTCATATGCATACATACATACATACATACATATATGTTTGTACACACATATTATATATACATGTATATATGGTTATGTATTGAAAACACAATATATGTATTGAATAGATAAAGAATTTGTGACAACTATTGTAAAGTGATAATTCTGTAGGAATTTCTTAGACCAATGAATCTGTGATTGCTTCATGTTTTCACAATGCCTGCTAGTGAGGCATTGTGTATGTATTCTTTTGGATGTGTATATGTAAGGAAAAGGACAGATATAGGGTATGTAGAGACTTCTACACTCAGTGTAGATACACACAAGAGTAGGATAGAGAAAAGGAACCCAGAAAGAACTCAAAGAAATGAAAAAGAAATCTAGGAGAAACTTAAGGATAAACTTAGTCATGGCCAAAAAAGGTTGTAACAAGGAATGTTCTCTGTCATTTGACTTTCTCATTGAAGACCTTCAAGAACACATAAGATGTTTGCTTTTCAGTTATAATATGTGAGGATTAGATCTTGGTATGAGTTTCCTACTGATATCCCTTTCAACCCTAAAATTCGGTGATTCTATGATGATTTGAGTATAGAGTGAGTGCAGATATGCATAAATGAATGAATGAGTGAATGAATTCAGTCAAATGTCTTGAATTAATTATACCTTATTTTTTTCACAGTTAATTATAATCTTTCATTTGGTAGCAGATCTGTTTAAGACCTTGCCCTCAGTGCCAAATTTAAATGACTTTATTGATATACATGAATGTATGGAATCATCTGTTTACTCCTGGGCAGAAAAGGGGGACACCAAGTAATACACAATCATGAAATTGATTACAACAGAGTCCTGTTACTACTGCTGTTAGTACAGGTGATGGGAGACTAATATTCAAGCCCTGTTGGGACACTATTTCTTTGCAAGATCACTATGCTAATTAGTCAATTTACAATTTGCTTCTACTGAGCACAGTCCAGTTAAACATCAATAAGGATTTCCTTTCAAATGGTCTTACTTTCTCTCTAAGGGAGATGCTTTATTTGATGCCAAATACTAATAATTATTGTTGTGTAACATTATCTATATCAATCATTAATGATATCAAAACTGTTTCTATTACTCATTAAAGATATCAATAACTGATAATAATAATAATCAATTCTAATCTATTCCCAAAGCTGGTAGTGGAGCCATTATGGTTACAAATGCACTTGTAATGGTTCCAGTAACTTCTATAAGTCAACAACAATTTATTAAATCACCTATAATGGATCAGTCACTGTATTAAGTGCTGTTAATACAAAGAAAGGACAAGATTGGGGCGCTCAAGGAACTCACAATCTTATCAGGAAAACTCCATATAAGCAAACAATATATAGGATAAATTGAAGATAATTAACAGAAGAAAGGCACTAGAATTAAGGGGAACTGGAAAAGGCAAGATATTAGTTGGGATTTAAAGCAAACTGGAGAAACCAGAAGGCAGAGATGATGAGGGAGAACATTCCAGGCATCAGGAACAATGAGTGAAGATGCTTCTTATTATCACTCACAGACCTTTCTGGACTTTCTGATACACTTTAGATACATGTTAAAGGAGGAAAATATACAAAAGATCCAAAGACCATCATTGACTTTAATATAAGCCAGCCTAGTGATATCTCCACTTTACATGGAAATTGGTGGTCCCCTTGAGTGGGAAAAGAGGATATCTATACGTGATGAAGTTTCTGCCTGGCTGCTCATAGCACATAGAGAATATCTATCTATACATGTTTGAAAACAGTGGGGGAATGGGACAACTTATAATCATAGTTCTATTCCAGAGCAAACTACAAGAGGTAAAGAAAGACACATTCAATATTTCTTTTTAGTAGAAACTGATTGCCCAAGTATGAAGTATTTCAGGTGACTGTTACATCAAATATATGCATGATCACATAGAAAATTAAAAAAAGATGAAGAATGGTTTCCTCAGTTTCAGGCATCTGTCATCTTAAAGAGTTTCTTCAGGGCTTCTTTCACATCTTTGTTCCTCAGGCTGTAGATCATGGGGTTCAGCATAGGGAAAACCTCAGTATAAAATAAAGAGACAATTTTATCCTGCTCTAAGGAGTAGCTAGAACTGGGACGATAATAAATATATAGAATAGAGCCATAGTACAAAGTAACAGAGATTAAGTGAGAGGAGCAAGTAGAGAAGGCTTTGAGTTGACCCTGGGTGGAGTGAATTCTTAAGATGGCAGCAATGATGAAGAGGTAGGAGGTCAGAATGAAAACAATGGGTGTGAGGACATTGGAAGCCAAAAGGAAATAGAGCACAATGTGGTAACTGGCCTTCACATCACATGCCAGCTTCACCAGGGGTGGTAGGTCACAGAAGAAGTCATCAATGACATTATCCCCACAGAAAGTCAAAGTGAATGTTTCACTTGTGATGATAGTGGAGTTTATGAATCCTCCAAGATATGAAGCTGTTACAAGACCCACACATAGCCTTGATGACATGGCCTGAGCATAGAGCAATGGGTTAGAGATGGCCATGTAACTGTCATAAGCCATTGCAGTCAATAGGTAACATTCACTATATCCTAAGCCAGCTGAAAAGAAGAATTGAGTCAAGCAACCAGCAAAGGATATTCTCTTGTCCTCAGAGACACAAGTCGCTATGTTGTTAGGAGTGTAAACAGATGAATACCAGAGATCCAGAAAAGATAGGTTCCCAATGAAGAAATACATGGGTGTATGCAGCCTGGAATCTGTACAGATTAATATTATCAGAGTTATGTTCCCCACCACTGTCACAGAGTACACCACAAGGAAAATGACAAAGAGTACCAGTTGCATCAAGGGATCCTGGGTGAAACCCACCAAGATGAACTCAGTCACAGTGTGATTCATCCTCTCCATAGTTTCTAAGGATCTCATCTATGCTTCATTGAGAAGAGTGTGCATTTCAGAAGTACTGTGGTCCATACCTTGGTAAAGCTGTTCAGAAAACAGTATTGATCACTAGATAACCCAGAACAGTATGAAAAGGAAGACTTTGTAATTCTATACCCCAATTACATATCATTTCATTCATTAATTCAACCAGTATTTATTAAATGTATTAATCTTCCATGTGCCAGGCATGTAGGTCACATTAAATTTTTTGTATAAAGAAACAAATCCAAAATTGTACCTGAACTCAACGACCTTCTGTTCTAGTGTTTGCCTGGCATTTGAGTAATTATCATGTCTCAGTCAAAATCTCAGCTCTACTAGAAATTCAACACTTGCATTCATTTAATAAATCCATCCACACATTTATTAAGTATCTTGTTATGTGATAAGCAGTTTGCTAGGCTTTGGAGATACAAAGATATAAATAAGATATTCTCTGTTTTTACATATATGTATGCATGCAGAAATCAAAACATATGTGTGCATACCCATACATATATACATATATGAACATGTTTACAATTTTATATATTATGTGTATATGTATGAAAGGGTTACACATTTGCTATTGGAATATTACCATGGTAGCTACTGTGAGGAGAATGTATTGGAAAGGAAAGAGCCTTGGGCTACAGGGGCCAGTTTAGAGACTTTCGTAATTTTTAAGCTGAGAAGAAATAAGGGCCAGAATGTTGACCAAATAAGAGGAAAGAAGGGGTAGATTTAAAATATTTTATAGATATTGAATGGAGAATACATCATATATGATTGGATTTGTGGGGTGAAAAAGAGACTTCAAAAATGATATCAAGCTTATACATCTTGGTATCCAAAAGGATGAGGGTACCATGTACAGAAGTGGGAGAGTTCATTGAAAACTTCTCTGCTTTCTGCTCCAGATCTTCTACACTTTGACACCAGTTTACCTTTCCAAGTTTACCTGTAATTATTCAGCTACTTATGCTCTAAACCCAACCAGACCTGACAAGGCTCTGTTAATCAAACACTCCCTGGTCTCACCCTCTCTCTGCCTTTGCTTCTAGTCTTCTTTAAATCTGAAATTTCCTCTTTCCTTCTCTCCTGTTGAATTCCTATCCCTCCTCCAACACTCAACTTAAATGCCACCTCCTCCATGAAGCCTTCTCTGATACCCCTAGTTGGTAAAGCCCTTCTCCCTAAAACCTCACTCAACACCTTATTTGACAACTCTCTGATTCCCCTAGAATATAAGATTGCATATTATGTTTATCACTGTATTATACCCTTGTTACTTGACTTCAGGCCTCTTGAGTACAGGTTGTTTCCACAATGCCTAGCCCAGTGCTTTTCATCTAGTGGGATCATATTAAATGTTTGCTCTATTGTATTTATGGTGTTTAAAATAAAGGTGGTCCACTGGGGCTTGAAGAGGTAGTGTGAAATATTGGCTAGAAGGCTGATCTTTGACAGATATAGACCTGAATTCAAGAGCTGCATCTGATATATACTAGCTATATGATAGAGGAAAGCCACTTGAATCCTCTATGACCCAGATAACTCTCTGAGATTATAAGTTAGAGAGGAATTTCCACTCTGCACCTGGGGAGGAAATGTCTATATTACCTGATGAAGGCAAGACCTCCCCCTCCCCTAAGTTCTAAACAGACGGAAGGCAATCAATGAGTGTTGTGCAATTCTTTACTGAGCCAGAAAGACAAGTTTTGGTTATCATCTCTGCCTCGAGGTCTATACATTGTGTTCACAACTCTAAAAGGTAGGCACCATTCACAAGACTAGAAAGAAAGTCGAACTCTCTCCTGATTTGTGTGGCCCTGGAGAATTCCCTTCTGGCTTCTGCACACTCAGAAGGAAGGACAAAGCTGGGAATAATAAAGACACCTCCAAATGGGAAGAGAGAAAGCAAGTAATTCAATCATAGCAATTCTAGTTTTTAGATGCTTTCACTCTTAAAACGCAGCCTCTATTTTCTCTTCAACCTTAAGTGTTTCTTAAATTCACTTGATAAGTGGGGCTGTACACACTGTGTTAGGCAAGGAGGGGAGATAGGTGACTTAAGGGAGGCACAGAGCGCATGTCATTCTCATGGGGGGCCTCAGAGTTTTGAGGCCAGGTAAGATCAAGGCTCTGTTAATTAAAAACTTAGTAGTCTCACCTGCTCTATGCCTTTGCCTCTAGTCTTCCCTAAGTCTGCAATTTCTTCCTTCCTTCTCTCCTGTTGTATTCCTACCCTCTTTCAACAGCTGACTTAAATGCCACCTTGTTCACATAGCCTCCTCTGATATTCCTAGTTGGTAAAGTGAGCCTAAACTCCAGCCCTTGGAGCCAACCATTCACCTTAACCCTGGGCAGAAGAGATAGCATGGTCTGGAGGAAAGAGCAAGAGAGTGGGAAAGAAGACAGCTAAATTAGAATCCTGAGTCTGCTACTAAATTGCTATATGATCTTGGAAAAGTCTTCTCACCTCCATGCACGTCAACTTCCTCAATTGTCCACAATCAGGCAGATGCCTTTTTCACTCTGTCATTCTTTGCTGTGTTCTAAACTCTCTTATAATTCCAATGTTCTCTATTCGAAAAACATTCTCTATTCAAAAAACTGTTAGTCCTAGATTTTATGTTTCAAGTACTCTTTTCCTCAAACATTTTATATTCTAAGGTTCCTTGAAGTTCAACTATTAACAGTTCTAGGTTCTAAAACCCCTTCTAGTACTGACATTCTATGTCCTAAAATTGATTCCAAGTCAAACATTCTCTAACGGAGGTGCTTAACCTGGGGTTCATGTACTTTTGTTTTGGTTAATATTTTAACAATTCTATTCTGTTTCCTTTCTAATCTGTGAACTTTATTTTGTGAGTTTAAAAACATTATTCTGAGAAAAAGTCCACAGACTTCACCAGATTTCCAAACAGGTCCATGACACAACAAATATTAAGAACACCTGCTCTAGAGACTTTTTTCTTTCATATCCCTAGAGCTAAGTATAGTGCCTGAAACTTGGTACACACTTTAAGTGGACCGTATTTCATGTCTTTTGCACTTTAACATTCCATGTTTATTAAAAAATGTCATCATTTCCTAATAAGATACAATTCACACCTCAGAGTCAGAGGGTGTTCACAGATAATCGACTTTATCATAAATGTCAAAAGATTGAAAGCAAAGTTTTGTTCTTTTCAATTTTTCTTTCTTTGTCAGTGTTAGCTGTTACTTCTCAGCACTATTACTATGAAATAGCAGTTATTTCTTCTTCCTAATTTTCTAATTTTCTCCATTTGGCCTATGTGTTGGGGAACTAGATAACCAGAGGGGGTAGCAATGTATGTCAAATATACAAATGAAGCTCTGAGCTGGAGAACTTAAGGCATAGATTTTAAGACAGATTGAATTTCATAAGACCCTTTACACCCTTCTGGCTTCATGACTAGGTTCAAGAGGACCACAGGATCAAAAGCTCTGACTCCTGGAAAAGTAGCTAGTAACTGCAATCTTTACATTTCAATGGAATCCTTTCTGATTCTCTGCAAAGCAGCCTGCAACTGGATTTAGAAGACCCAGATTTGAATCCCTCCTCTGCCACTTGCTATCTGGGTGACCTCATACAAATTACCTAACCTACTTGGGCCTCAGGATCTGTATCTGTAAAATGATGGGAAAAGAGAACATGACTTCTAAATCCCTTCTAACTTAAATTTATGATACTCCTGAATTTGATGCCTTAAGCTCAAAACAATTATTCTAATAGTAGAAAATCGGACATTCAGGTTGGTACATGACAAATTTGGGTTCAGAAAGACCTTTCTTTGCCCCTCAAATCACACCATAGGGGCAACTGGGTATTCACCTAATGAGGCCTTTAGCCCTCATTGTAATAAAAGAAAAATTCTTCGGCTCCAGGAACCTTGAGGCATACAACTTACCAAAGCCCACAGCAACACTGTTATCGTGATGCAGTCCAGGTTTCCATATATTGGTGCCATTTTTATTTGCTCTGAGCTCCCCAGGGAGTCAGATCCAACTGAGGTTTCCTGGCCCAGAGGTTGGTCCCATAGTAATTACTTGCAGAGGGAAACATGAGCAGCATGAGAGAGTCATGGTGTTCAAAGTTTATCCTTCTTGACTTTCCTTCTCTTATTGAAGCCTGGAGAATTTAGAATAAAATCACTCAAACACTTTTGTTACACAGCCCAATAGATTTTGTAATTAGAGGTGAGAAGATGGGCTCTGTGCACAAATGGCATTGACATAACTTCTCAAGCTGATTAATGGTCCTATCATCACCACTAGCACCCCCAAAGTAACTTCTCCAAATAATGATGGAGAAAGCATTTTCTAGGAGAAAACAAACAAATATGGAAATGCTTCATCACATTTGAGATTCATTTGACTTAATTCCAGTGTGTTAGTGCCCAACAGATGCAAAAACCAAGAGTCTCTCTAACAATGCCCTCCATTGGGCACTATAGTGTTGGGAGGCAATGTGTATTACCTTGGAAAGAGGACTGTGGGCACAGGACCTAAGTTTGACTCTTGACTCATTTTTTTACTTGCCTTGCTTCTGTTTATTTACTGCTTGTGTGACTGCTGTGACAGTAACTCAAGCTGTTATCCTCAGTTTCCTCACCTGTAAAGTGAGGAGGTCTAGGTGACTAGATGAACCATTAGGTAGCTTCCAACTCCATATCTGTTTTGTTACAACCTTTAAATTTACAAAATGCTTTCCATTCAAAAAGAAGCATGTATTATGTTAGAAGCACAGTGTTAGGCATAGGAATACAAAGACATAACAGATCAAATTTGATCCTCAAAAAACCTATATTCTAAGGGAAAGTTACAACATGTAAATGGATGAGTAAATTCAGTGTGGATACGAATTAATATGAAATTAATTAATGTGAAATAAATAATTTTAAGAAGGAAAAAAGGCAAACTTTTGGGAGTGAGGGTCAGGAAAGATCTCATGTAAGAAGTTACATCTGAGCAATGTTTTGGAGGAATCTAAGGGTTCTATGAGATAAAGATGGGGAGGACCGCCAAGAGATAGAGAGATAAAATGCCAACCGTATGTGTGGGGAATACTTTCTCACATCCATCCTTTGAGGAATGCATGGCAGATAGTACCAGCCAGATTTACAGAGAAGGAAACTTAAGGTCTGAGACATGAAGAGACTCCCTGGTGCCACACATCGCCATCAATTGAACTCTTCTGCCTGAAACCTTACGGATTTGGATATTTTTTTTTTATTTTCCAAGATAAGACTTTTGATGAAATTATTTATGGTATGAACATGTGTAGGTAAAATGTTCTATGAGCGAGCAAAGAAAAAAACAAGTGGCAGGTAATGTGGTTTAGTGCAAAAATCATTAGATTCAGTGTTTTGGGGAGACCTGGGTTCATATTCTGTATCTGACACCAGAAGCTTTATGGCTTTTAGCAATCTACATGCACTCTCCCAGCTTCAATTTATTTTTCTGGACTAAGGAGTTGAACTTAATGATTTCCAAAGACTTTTTACAGCCAACCCTCCTCCAATCCATGGTCTGGATATACACAACCATATTGAAAGAGCAGTGTGCAACCAGGAGCTAGGAAACAGAAGAGCTATGGTTTGAACCCAGGTCTTTGGATGCCAGATTCAGTGATTTGAGTTATAGTGCACTGTCTTCCAGCAGAACCCTAGGAAGCTTTCTCTCTTCTAACACATTCTCTCTCCACACCATAGCTTTTTCAATGAACAACTAGAATGTCTAAGCAGATTGAGCGTGCTAGGAATTGATTCTGAACAGTAGAATTAAGAAAATAGACTCAATAGGAGAAATGTCCAAATTTCCAAATGGAAGACTTAAATCATTGATTCTGTCCCAATTCCACATCCCTATTTAGAAGTATTTTACTCACCTATGTTATTGCCAGTAACGGAGGGAGAAGCCAGATGATAGCATCATTCTTAAAGAAGTATCAGAAAACTCAGAGGCCTTAAGTAACAACAGCACAATCACTAGTTTACTATTTGCATTTTTTTCAGATTTAATCATGTATTTGAGCTATCAGCTATTCTATCATTATCAATAATTTGGGAAAACTAAATATCAAGGAAATGTATCGAGTATAAATAAAAGCAGCTAAGTGGCACAGTTAATAGAGTGTTAGTATTCAAATTTGGAATTTTAAATAATTAATAAAGTAAAAATTATGAAGTAAAAATTGAGTAAAAATTTTGAGAAAACAATGAAATGTGTGTATATGAAATTTGAAAGGTTTTGAGTTCTGCCTTCTATGGCATTTTAAAATATTTAGTTATTGACTTTTCAATTCGTATTTAAATTTCTTAAATATATCAATGTAACAGTTGTCCAATTTACATCGTAGCAGTTAAATAATAATGGAATCAATGCTAATTTAGAAAAGCACTCTTAGCCATACTTTATATGTTTACTTTGATAAATATTAAACCTTTAACCAGAAATACTCATTTTTGAGTCAGATTCTCATAGTGCTTTTTTTTAAGATTCTTTCTTTAGCTTGTTGTTAGCAGTGTTTATGACAGGTAAAGAGTTTACATAAAGATAGAAATAGCCAGGGGTATTTAAAACCTAAATTCTCTTAAGTTTCAAGTAAACTATCAGTTCCTACTTTGGTGTCTTCCTTATAGCTCTGTTATTGATTAGCTCAAAACCACAAGGTTCCTTCTGGTTTTCACCACATGAACTAGTTGTTGGAGAAGTAAACTTTGAGATGTATTAAAATCTTGTATTGAGATCTGTTTTGTAAAAGATTTAAAAGAAATATCTGAGTTTTTACAAGTAACTTGGAACCAGAAAGGAGATCCATTGAAATGGTGCTCCTGAGTACATGATATTTTCAAGACTTCTTCAAGAAAAGATGTGTCAGTGACCATAAGACAGCGTGGGATGTCTGACATCCAAGGTGAAATGTGTTGATTTAATGGACGTTGGGAATGGGTTACTAAATTACAAGGAGACAATGTTTTGTTTTGTTTTTTAATGTCGATGTTCATTGTTGTACTGCTTTGGCATTTTGTTTCTCTGTATCTGTACTCTCAGTTATCTTAGTGCCATATGAATTTCCTCTCTGAATTAGTCCCTGATCTGAGACATTCTTATTATGGAGTTGCTTCCACAAAATCTCCCACAAAGAGTCATTGAATTATTATGTTTATTTTAAAAATGAGGAAACTCAGAGAGATTAACCAACTTCCTCAAAATAACATAGGTAGCAAGGAGCAGAGCTGGGATTTGATCCAAGGACATTTGATTCTAAAATTAAACTACAATATTTTCTGATGAGGATGCTTTCCCTAAGTAGTTGGGGGAAAACAGATGTGGCATCACTGGGGTATTTTAACATAGAAAATAGGTATACAATTTAGATAAACACATAGATACTTAATGTATATACATACATACATATAGTTATGGAGATAACTATAGACAGATAGAGATAGCTATATAGATGTTAGATACATAAATGATTTGCTGTTGTTGTTTACTCATGTCCTTCTCTTTGTGATCCCATCTGAGACTTTCCTGGCAAAGACCCTGGAGTGGTTTGTCATTTCATTCCCCAGCTCATTTTACAGACGAGGAAACTGAGGCAAACAGGGTTAAGTGACTTGCCCAGGGTCACACAGCTAGTAAGTTTCTGAGGCTGGATTTGATCTCAGGTCTTCCTGACTTCAGGCCAAATGCTCTATTCAGTGCGCCACCTAGCCGCTCTACATAAATAATAGATATATACATAAAAGCATTTATTTACACTTAATGAGTGCCAGGCATTTTGATAAGTACATACACATACTAGTGCAGGATGGAATAAGGATAGCCTGAAGGTGCTTGAAGAAATGGAAGCAGTCAGAGTGGGATGAAGAAATGTTCACCTTTCCTAAAATATCCCTGCCAAAATTTGCCTGGATCTTAGATTGTATTCATTTTCCTATATGTCAAATCCTTCCATCTCCTCTTCAACAGAATATAATAAGCTCCTTGAAGACAGGGACAATGTGATTTTTTAATCCTTGCATCTCCATGGTATTGTTTGTTGAAACTAAATGAAATGTGAAAATAATATTAAGAATAAAGAATTTATATTAGCCCCTACCTCCAATTCTCACTTTGACTCTGTAACAACCTTCTTCTACTTGCTGCTCATTCCTAACACAAGCATAGTTTTGTAGGTTTCCCCACTAGGCTATAGGATCAAAGAGACACAACCATTCACCCTGAACCCTTATGAAGTCTCACGGCAGTATTAAAAGTTAATTCCATAGTTCATAATTATAGAAAGGAAGCTTTGGGGTTCATGATGGTGGAGATGAGAAGGAAGAAACCATTCTAACAATGAGAATTCTCTAGAAACAAAATGAGATAACGCTGAAATTGATTTAATAAATGTCACATTATAATCATTCTTTCTTTTGCATACTTATTGAGCAAATGATTCATATTTAAGAGTTCAAGTGTCACTGTAAACAGAATTGCATAAATGGGAAGCAAAATGTTGGAAGCATAAAACCTCTCGCAAGGGTATGGTTAGCAGACTGTGGGAGTTGCATGGAGGTTTAGGCACTAGCAAGATAAGAGCGAAAAAGTACATATAATAGCCAGGGATCCAGAGGTAGAGTCCAATTTTCCACAGAGATGGAGATGATAAGACAGTTGGGCCGTGGAGAGGAGACTACGGGAAATGGCATGGAAACTTTGTTCCTCTGAAGAGAAAAGCAAAAAGTTTATTTCTAAGAGTTAGAGTCAAAAGAGTAACCAATACTATTCCTATCAAATAACATTAATATTAATATAGAGATCTTTTTCAAAGAGACATTAATTTGTGATTATAACACGTAAGTGTACAATTCCATTTTTTTCTCCAAAGAAAACTTCCACTTCTTCCTGTGATAGTTGCTATATACTATATTATCTCAACTCTGATCATTCCATCCTTCAATGAAACAAAATACGGCAGGTCATTGGGTATAATAAAAAACAGTCTACAGAGTAAACATAACTTTACATGACAGTCATACCAAATATTCATGTGGTTATAATATAAAAGCAAAAATAAAGGTTTTTTGTTTGTTTTGTTTGTTTGTTTGTTTTTTAGCCAATTCAGGAAGCTGTCATCTTTAAGAGTTTCCTCAGGGCTTCTTTCACATCTTTGTTCCTCAGACCGTAGATCATGGGGTTCAACATGGGGAAGACCACAGTATAAAATAAGAAGACAATCTTGTCCTGCTCCAGAGAATAGCTGGATTTGGGACGGTAATAAATGTAAAGAATGGAGCCAAAATATAACGTGACAGAGATCAAGTGAGAAGAGCAAGTAGAGAAGGCTTTGAGTTGACCCTGGGTGGAGCGAATCCTCAAGATGGCAGCAATGATGAAAAGATAAGAGGCCAGGATGAACATAATGGGTGTAAGAACATTGGAAGCTAACACAAAATAAAGAAAAATGTGGTAATTGTCTTTCACATCACATGCCAGCTTCACCAGGGGTGGTAGGTCACAGAAGAAGTCATCAATGACATTATCCCCACAGAAAGTCATGGTGAATGTTTCATGTGTAAAGATGCCACAGATAACAAAGGCTCCAAGATACGAAGCTGCTACAAGACCCATACAGACCCTTTGAGTCATGACTTGAGCATAGAGTAGTGGTTTTGAGATGGCCATATAGCGATCATATGCCATGGCAGCCAACAGGTAGCATTCACTATATGCCAGGCCACCTGAGAAGAAGAACTGAGCCACACACCCAGCAAAGGAGATGCTCTTGTCCTCAGAAATACAGGTTACCATCATTTTGGGGGTATAAACAGTGGAATACCAGAGGTCCAGAAAAGACAAGTTTCCAATGAAGAAATACATGGGAGTGTGCAGTGGGGAATCTGTACAGATTAACACTATCAAAGTGATGTTCCCTACCACTGTCACAGAGTACACCATGAGGAAAAGCACAAAGAGCACCAGCTGCATCACAGGATTCCAGGTGAAACCCACCAGTATGAACTCAGTCACAGTGTGATTAAACTTTTCCATGATTTCAGCCTGTCTCATCCATGTATGATGGGAGGAGTACACATTTCAAAAATACAATGACTTATGCCTTGGAAAACAGAATGAGAAATTTAAATTACCTAAGTGGATAACTCAGATCATCAGTTGCAAAATTAACACATTGAAATCTTATTCCCTAATTGCATAATCTTTCATTCAACATGCAGTCATCATTCATTCCCTCACTCATTTATTATTCATGTACCCATTCATTCAACAAGCTTTTATGAAATGCCTACCATATGTAAAAAATCTGATCTCAGTTCTGTGGATACAGAGAACAAAAAATGAAACAGTCTGTAAACTCAAGGAACTTACTTTTAATGGCTGTCTTTCCATTAGGCAGCTGTGGCACATATGGTAAAACCTTAACACCTACAAAAATTCAGCACTTGCAATCATTTAATAAATCGATGAACAAGTGCTATTAAATGTTCACTTTGTGCCAAACATTGAGTTACGCAAAGATTCCAATGGAGCCAAACCATCCCCAACAATTCAGGGGTGGGGAACCTGCGCCCTTGAGGCCGCATGTGGACCTCTAGGTCCTCAAGTGCAGCCCTTTGACTGAATCCAAACTTCACAGAACAAATCCCCTTTTTTGTTCTGTAAAACTTTGACTCAGTCAAAAGGCCCACTCAAGGACCTACAAGCAAGGCTGCAGGGTCCCCCACCCCTGCACCAATATCAAGGAGGTTCAATTCTCTCACAAGGTATGTGAGAATTTCTAAGCATTTAACAATGTGCTATATATTGTGAGATACTATGTGGCACAATGGATAGAGTGCTGTGCCTGAAATCAAAAAGATTTGTCTCCCGGAGTACAGATCTGGCCTCAGATACTTACCATCTGTGTGTCCCTGGAGAAGTCACTTAACCTTGTTTTCCTCAGTTTCCTCATCCATAAAACAAACTGGAGAAGGAAATGGCAAATTACTCCAATATCTTTGCTAAGAAAACATCTCACATTGACCTTCACCCTGTGTGGAAGACGACGCCTGGTCTGACGAAAAGAACTATACAGAATGGGAGGCAGGACATCTGAGTTATATTCAAAGAAACACGATTTAGAACTACAAGGGAACTTCCCATCAACTTCATTTTACAGATGAAGAAACTGAGGCAAACAGGGTGAAGTGACTTGCCTGGAGTCATGCAGCTAGTAAGTGTCTGAAGCCAGATTTGAACTCAGGAAGATGAGTCTTTCTGACTCCAAGTCCAGCACTTTACATGCCTGTTCTATGGCCATTATGAACATTAATTATTTCCTGGTATAATAATATATGCTTCTTACCTCATCAAGGAGCAAAGGACTACTTGGTCATAAAGCAAATGGCCCAAGACAGCAAATATTTGTTCTTTCTTTGGATTTTCATATTTTTGCTCTTGCTCTTTAGTGCCTGACAGCTGGTATTTCTCAGGATTATCAGTGTAAAGTAATTACTGTCACTTGCTAATGCCAATTGCTATTACCTTCTAATTTTCCCCTTTCACTCTACTAAGTGTTGAGGATCGAGAAAACCAAAGATGTTAGAGTTGCATGTAACACATTTAAAATCAGTCTGGAGGGCTTTACTGCCTAGGTTTTGAGTTAGATTAGCTTTTCATGGACCACTCCCATCTACTTATGGGTTTGTGATTATCTTTCAGAGATTCAGAAAATCTGACTGAGGGGAAGGTATGGAAAGAAGGGTGCTGCTACTTTGCATTTCAACTAATGAAAAAATCAAAACTATATATAGTTATAAGAAAAAGTGTTCTAAAGCATTATTGATTAGAAAAATGCAAATTAAAATAACTTTGAGATATCATCTCACACCTGTCAAATTGGCTAAAATGATAGAAGGGAAAAATGACAAATGTTGGAAAGGATATTAAAAAAACTAGGACCTAATACACTGTTGGTGGAACAGTGAATTGATCCAACCATTTTGGAAAGCTAACTGGAATTATGCCAGAAGAGTTGTAAAACTATGTATATCTTATTGACCCAGCAATACCGCTATTAGGTCTGTTTCTCAAGATGATTAGGGAAAAAGGAAAAGAATCTATATGTTCTGAAATATTTATAGCAATTCTCTTTGTGGTGGTAAAGAACTGGAAATTGAGGGGTTCCTCATCAATTGGAGAATGATAGTTTCAATGACTTATCCCAAAAGAAATGCCTCAAATGGTTAGAGTTCAGGCATTGTGACAACTTGAAATAACTGGGCTTAGGGAGAACTTTGACACTCACATCACACCATAAAGGCAGCTGCCTGCTTCATGTAATCAAAGTCCCAGCATCCACTATATGAAAGAGAAAATTCTACTGCTTTAGCAGCCCTGGATCACGCAACTTACCGACAACCTCAGAAGTACTGTCATCTTGATGCAATCCAATTTTGCTCATCTTGGAGCCTTTCTACTTGCTCTGGGCTCCCTGGAGTATCAAAAAGCATCAAACACTCTATTTTCTCATGGTTTGGGAGGTCTCTCCCATAGCAATTAATGCATAAGAGGACATAGGCCACACCAGGGAATTACAGTCTGCAAAGCTGATCAGTTTATGACTTCCCTTCTCTTACTTCAATCAGAGAATTCAGGTGAGTAATAACAATATGATGCTTTCTGCATCATAGGCCAAAAGATTCTGTGATCTTGGGTGGTTGTATGAAATAGGTGTGTGCAATTGGATCTGACAAATCCACTCAAAGTTAATTCTACCGGTAGTAACACAGAAGGAAAATAATTTTCCAAAAGAGAACAGGAAAAAAAAAACAGGACTCAGTTGAGATACGCTTAGTCTATCTCAGATGAACTAATTATGCATCGTATTCATAAACCAAGTCATACTATAGAAATAACCTCAATTTTTATGCTTCTGGAAAACAACACACATTGCCATGGAGCAGGTTTAAACTTTGAGTTTCATCAAATGGGAGAATGTTCTGGGCTTGAAGTGTGACCCTGGATAAGTTATTTCAACTCTTTATGCCTCAGTTTCCTCATATGTATAATAATAATAGCTAACATTTAAGTAGTACCTACTACATACCAAGCACTATTCTAAGCACTTTTACAAATATTAACTCCTTTGCTTCTCACAACAACCCTGAAAGGCAAGTGCTATTATTATCCCCATTTTACAGATGAGGAAACTGAGGCAAATGGATCAAGTGACTTGCCCGGGTCACATAGCTAGTAAGTGTTTAAAGCTACATTTGAACTCAGGACTTCCTGATTCCAGGCTCAGAGCTCTATCCACTGTGCTACCTAGTTGCCCCCCCCCCGCCTCCCCAGAACAGGAATCATAATAATACCTACCATCCAGGGTTGTTGTGAGCAAAGTGTAAAGTGTTTATCAAAGTGCCTGGTTTATAGTAGGTGTGCAATAAATTAGTGTCCCCTCCCTCCTATCTGAAAAAGTGGAACAATAATAGTACATGTTAGTTACATGGTTGTTTTAAGGATCAAATGAAATAACAAATGTAAAGCACTTTCCAAAATTAAAACGCTTTAGAAACTCTTGTTGTTCAGTCATTTTCAGTTGAATCCAACTCTTTGTAACTCCATTTAAAGGTCTTGGCAAGGATGCTGGAGTGGTTTGCCGTTTCCTTCTCCAGTTCATTTTACAGATAAGGAAGGAAGGAAGGGAATGAGGGATGAAGGGAGAGAGGGAGGGAAGAAGAAAAGAGACAGGTATGGAGAGAGATAGATGAAGGGAGGAATGAAGAGGATCTTTTTTTTTAATTACATAGAAAAAAATGAAAAAAAGTTCAAGAATACATAAACCAAAATGGCATTTTCTTTACTACTTTGTTAAATCTACATTTCTTAAAAACAATAAATGCATATATGTGTCTATATATAACAAGTTCATGATTTCATATAAAATCCTCTTTGTTCTTTGTATATTGAAATGTTTCTCTCTGTTGATAACTGAGAAATTTATAATAAAAAAGAAAATTTAAAAGAAAGACTATCAAAGGAGGAGAGAGATTCTAGGTTGGTACAGACACTTGCTATTGCATAGTGAATAGAGAGGTAACTTCAAAGAAGTACTTAGGTGGTGTGGTGGATAGAGCATTAGACTTGGAGTCAATATCCAAGTTTAAATTTCACCTCAGACACTTACTAGCTGTGTGACCCATGGCAAGTCAAGTGACTTCTGACTTCACTTTCTTCATCTATAAAATGGAGATAATAATGATAATACCTACCTCCCAGGGTTATTGTGAGCATCAAATGAGATATTTATAAAGACATTGCACAGTTCCTGGCACATAGTAAATGCTTGTTTTCTTTATCCTTCCTTCCTTCCTTCTTTTCTCAAAGTCTAGAAGATCTGAGATCCAATCTTATTTCTGACATATACTGGCTGTGTGACCTAGGACTAGTCATTTATCCCCTTAAAGAGTTGCTCTAATTAACTCTTTAAGAGAATAAGTTGAATATAAGATGCCAACTCCTCTTGGTAGAGGCAATTTATTTGCTCACAGAATTTCCTAGATCAAGAAACAACAGATCTAGGCTCAGTTCTTCATATTTACAGTTATCAGGATTGGTTATCTATTAGTTTAGGAAACATAATGAGCTGAAGTAGATGCTCCATTTATGCAACTTCATTGCACAATTTTTACCATTTGCCACTACTCAGTAAGTTTGGACTCTTTCAGTATAAGCATTGTATAACTCCTTGTGGAAGCTTTCAGATGAGAATTCATTATTCTAAGCCTTTGGTTTAAATAAATAAATCCACTTGACATTTGTTCTATATCTTTATTTTAACCTACTCTTGGTTGAGTTTGTGTGGGTGCCATTGGTGTTATTCTTGCCATTTTGGGGGGGAAGTTTTGGTGTTACCTTTCTGAAATGAGGACAGAGTAGGGGGTGCTGGTTATTTCTTTCTTTTTCCATAGTCTTGTTTAGCCACTTTCTCATTTTTTTTTTTATTTCTCAGACTCAAGTCTCAGATGGAAAGAATCTACAATCAGGAATAAGGAGACCAGGGTTCTAGTCTTAGCACTGGCAACTTATTATTTGTGTGATCTTGAAAAAGTCAGCTCATCTCTCTAGATTTCAATTACTCCCTTTGTAAAATTAATGGGGTTGAAGAAGTTCAAAGATAGTGAGAAACTAAAAACAAAGTGGGTGCCGATTGATTAAGAAAAGGCTGAATAAATCATTGCCTACAAATATAATGGAATATTATACTAAAATGAAATAATTGCTACGTGGAATTCAGAGAAACTTTGGAAGATATTTATGATATGATACAGAATTTTAAAAAGCGGGAATTGGACATAATATACCCAAATGACTAAAATGTTAATAACATAACATTAAAAGGAAGCCAAAATATTAATGTTATTATAATTAAATATGACATAAAATAATGTTATAATATTTTACCCAAGTCTCAAGGCCCATTGGCATGGGACCCTCTTTTCATTAGTGGAGATCAATATACATAATTAATTATAATGGCCAATCTTGGTCCTGAAGAACAGAAGGTGAAAAACATCTTCTTTCTCTTCATAGAGTAGGTTGTAAGACCACAAGTAAAGGACGTTTCTATGCTATCAAAAGTGGTCACTGTAACAGGTGGTTTTACTGAGTCATTTTTTTTAAACTAGGAATGGTTTGGTTCAGAAATAGTTGGGTTAAGCATAAAAGTCATGAATTTATTTATTTTTTTTAAATGAATGGGTAGAAATAGATAATGACTATGGTTCTTTCTGCTTTGAAATAGTGAAAACCACAATAAACAAAAAGGAAAAATATGAGCCTCCTTATATACTAAGACATTAATAAATGCAATCAAGCTGACATGTTAATACAATATACAGTTTTAAACCAAAGATGTTGGGTTATTACTCTACCCAAAAAAAATGTTTTTTTTTTATTTTTGGAGAGAACTTTATAACGAAGAGTGAATATACTTTGTTTTACTTCCTTTTCTCCATTACAATTTCTGTTTAGGAAACTCGTATTCTATCTCGCAGTTTCGTCAAGGCATCTTTGACATCTTTGTTCCTGAAGCTATAGATCATTGGGTTTAACATGGGCATCGCCACAGTGTAGAACACAGACACAATCTTATCCCTCTCCAGAGAGTAGCTAGTACTAGGACGGGAATAAATGAAGAGAATGGAGCCATAATACAGGGTCACAGCTGTCAGGTGGGAGCCACATGTGGAGAACGCTTTAAGTCTGCCCTGGGTAGAGCGAATCCTCAAAATGGCAGCAATGATGAAGAGGTAGGAGGCCAAGATGAGCACAGTGGGAGTGATGACATTGGAAGTTAGGATGAAATAGAGCACAGCCTGGTAACTATCCTTCACATCACATGCCAGCTTCACCAGGGGAGGTAGGTCACAGAAGAAGTCATCGATAACATTATCCCCACAGAAAGTCAGGGTGAATGTTTCACTTGTAATGATGATGGAGTTAATGAAACCTCCAGTATAAGAAGCTGCTACAAGATAGGAAGATAATCTTGGGGACATAGCCTGAGTGTAGAGCAGTGGCTTAGAAATGGCTACATAACGGTCATATGCCATGGTGGCCAACAGGTAACATTCACTATATGCTAGTCCAGCTGAGAAGAAGAACTGAGCTAGACACCCAGCAAAGGAAATACTCTTGTCCTCAGAGATACATGTCAATATGATTTTAGGGGTATAAACAGTGGAATACCACAGATCCAGAAAAGACAGGTTCCCAATGAAGAAATACATGGCTGTGTAGAGCCGGGAGTCTGTACAAATTAAGGTAATAAGAGTGATGTTCCCCACCACAGTTATGCAATACATTAGAAGGAATAGCACAAAGAGGACTAGTTGCATCACAGGGTCTGTGGTAAAACCCACCAGAATGAACTCAGTTACTGTGTGATTAGCTTTCTCCATGTATAAGGGGGGGAAAATGCCTAGGAATTAAAACTTTTTCAAAGTGGAATGTTTGTTTTGGAATATAATGAAATCCCTGGCAGAGGTCATTTTCAGGAAGTTGTATGATCACTTATTAGGGACTGGACCAGGTTGTATTTAAGGTCTTCCAACTCTTCAGTTCTGTGATTCTATGGCTCCATCTATCTGTGGAAGAGAAAAAAAAAGACTGACTTAGAATAATCATGGCCAATATTTTTGAAAAGGAAATTACAAATTACTTCAGAACCTGAAATGGAAGATGAAGGAAGAAAAAGAAGGTAGTTGTCAATATAAAGCAAGCTAAGTAATATACGGTAAGTGGAAAATTAAAGAGTGGACTAAAATTGATAGAGAAGATTTGGTAAGGGGTGAAAACTGGTAAATTAAGAGGGTGATTTGTGCCAGGCCGAGGAAGAGATGGAGCATAGCTATTGACTTGTTGAGACTAATGAAAGGAAGCTGAGTGGGAATGTGAAATTAATGAGAGGTGATAATTCACTAGGGTTCACATATAAATACCCACAATTTATTTTTTAAAGATAAAAATATCAGGATGTTGGAGTGGAAAAATATTACACACAGGAGAAAGAGATGGGAAAAAAGATACTAATATATTCAGAGAAAAAATATCCTTGACTTTTCCTGAAGAAGAAGGGGAAAAATGCTCAGAGGAAGAAGAAGCTGCTTGTGCTCCAGACAACAATAGTGTAGAGCTGCAGAAGCAAGCAGAAAGGGTCAAAGGTGTTTAGTAGTCATTGATTCAGTCTCACAAATATTGAGATAGCTGTTTTTGGTCTGTTAAAAGCAATAGAAAAGTCTGCTTCTATCCAAGACAGCAAATAATCACCTAAGACTCATCAACATAGATTACAACTAGTCACTTCTAGTAATTCACATGGGCACAAATAATACTTCATTAGGAAATCTTGGGCATGAATTATGGGTCTATGTAAATGTGCTATGTTTTGCTCACCCCTTCCTACTAAAAACAAAGTTTAGAGAAGAGAACAATCAATTTGAGAAATGAAGAGCTGGCTAGGAAGTCTCTCCAGCCCACAACAGAGGTTTGATCCTTCAATCCTCATTCACTCTCATTTCCACATAACCAATCTGTTGCCAAGGTCTGTCAGTTTAACCTTTATAATATCTCACATACATCCTCTTCTCTCCTCTAACCCTGCCACCACTCTGCTGCAAACCCTCATCATCTCATTCTTGGACTATAGCCATAGGCTGCTGATTGGTCTCTCTGCCACAAGTCTTTCCAATTCAAAACCATTGTCCACTCAGCAGTCAAAAGGATTTTCTGGGTTTTTTTTGTTTTGTTTTTTGTTTTTAGGCAGTTGGGGTTAAGTGACTTGCTCAGGGTCACACAGCTAGTAAGTATCAAGTGTTTGGTCTGAGGCCGGATTTGAACTCAGGTATTCCTGACTTCAGGGCTGGGGCTCTATCCACTGCGCCACCTAGCTGCCCCTCAGAAGGATTTTCTGAAAGCACAGGTCTGACCATGTCTCCCCTCTCAATGAATTCAATAAACTCCAGTGGCTCCCTATCACCTGCAGCATATAATCTAAAATCTTCTATTTGGTACTCAAAGCCTTTCATAACCTGGTCCCTACATCCCTAGGCTTCTAACACCTTCCTGACCTCCATGAACTCTGTGATACAGTAACTTGCTTCTTGCTCTCCTTCAAATAAGACACTCTTATCTCCTGACTTGGTTAGTGCCTGTACTTGGAATTTTCCCCTCCACTTTTCTGCCTCTGGCATTGAGACTTTTACTTTTTTTGTACTTTCAGTGTTTAATTCTAGTTCAGTGCCTGGCATATTTATTCACTAATTAATTTCTAAGAATGCAATTCGTATGATGGCTTAAAATATAGGGATGAGAAAACCCTGGCTAGTAATTGAGTATATCTAATAAAGTCTGGTAAGAACTGATTTGCCAAGACATACAAATCCAGTTAAAATGGCTTCAAATGATAAAGGTTGGGAGAGGGAGGTGACTCCTTATGTATATCACTCAAGTTTGATACAAGAGAGTTACTACAAAGAAAAAGTCCATTAATAAAATGCATGACCTCAAATGTCCATATTGAAAAGTCCAAATTTTAGGGAACAAAAAAGAGGAACTAGAGGTCATGACAAAATGAAACAAATTGCAAAACACATATTTATATGTATGTATATACATGCAGAGAGAGAGAGAGAGAGAGAGAGAGAGAGAGAGAGAGAGACAGAGAGAGGGAGAGGGAGAGGGAGAGGGAGAGGGAGAGGGAGAGGGAGAGGGAGAGGGAGAGGGAGAAAGAGAGAGAGAGAGTTCCCCCACTGAGACTTGGTGGGATATAACCCATGACACAAGAATCAGAGGGGAGTAAGAATGATGGGAAGTTTTGAAATGAAATTCAGTGGAGAACAGATCAGAGAGTCATTGGAGCATAATACAGAACACTTGAACAGGAAGAGAATAGTGGCAAAGCATTTCAATTATATAGACATTTCATGAATGTTTCTCTCTGTAAAAAACAGAGAAGCTGATGAATTCTTGCCTTGCCTTAGTGATGATTCCGTCTTTCAAAAAGTGGAAGAACAAACAAGGGAACATTCTCTTCTGGATCTAATTCTCAGTAATAAGGAAAATGGTGTTAGAGACAAAATGATAGGATCTTTTAGAGGAAAAAAAATCTTCACAGAATTTGTTACAAATAAAGTCAGTCAGCAACTGTACCCTAGACTTTAGGAAAGCAGATTTCAAAAGGTTTAGAAGAAAGAGTGGTAGGATCCTATGGACTAAAAAAATACTATGAGGGAAGTTAGCCCAAGAGGCAAATAAAATTATTAAGAATGAAATGCAGAAGATGCAAAGGAAAATGATTCTTATTAGGAGTTAGTCAATAAACATGTGTTAGTTGCCTTCTGCATGTCAGGCACTATACTAAACTCTGGGTATACAAAAAGAGACAAAAGACAGTGTATGCCCTAAAGGAACTGACAATTTTATGGGGAGACAATAAGCAAATGTTACAGACAAGATCTATACAGAATAAATAAGCAATAATTAAGAAAGTTTGAGAAAGACTTCCTATAGAAAATGGGACTTTAGTTAGGACTTACAGGAAGTCAGGAAAGGCAGTAGGCAAAAATGAGGAAGGAGAGTAGTCCAGGCATGAGGAACAGCCATAGAAAATGGCATTCACATAAATACACTGATGTGGGCATAAGTATGTGTGTGTGGGTGTGTGGGTGTGTGTAAAATACACACAAACATATGTATGCATGCATGTGTATGTACATAAGTATATATAATCTCACTAATACATAAATATTTTTCAAAGAAATGTAAAGATGGAAGCAAGAGATTAAAGCAAAAAAGAATTATAATAATAACTAAATTTATATAAAGCTTTAGGTTTTACAGAGCACATTGAATGTGTCATCTCGTTTGATAAATACAATACCTTGAAATGATTCTTTCAAAACAGCATCAGAAATATTAAACTTCATAATGGGCCTAGGCTAGTGAGTGAAGTATTGTATCAAGTTCTAAGGGTCATAGTTTTAAAAAGTATCTTGATGGAGGAATGTAAACAGAATAGTGAAGAGCCCAGAGGCTCTATCATATGAAGATCAGTTAAAGGAATTTAGGATGTGTAGCTTGGAGAAGAAAAGACTCAGTGCAGGCAGGGAGTAGGCTTGATGACTATCTTCGAGTATTTGAAGGGCTATCATGTGAAGGAGAGATCAGGTTTGTTCTGTTTAGCCTCAGAGGGTCAAATCAGGAGCAATGGGTAGAATTCACAAGAAGGACAATTTAGACTTCAGGCCCTCCAATAATGAGAGCCATCCAAACATAGAATAGGCTGCCTTAAGAAACGATGGATTGATTCTTTTTGGAATTCTTTAAGTAATGGCTAGACAACCACCTGTCAGTCATGTTTTTGGTGGAGATTCATTTCTTATATGAGTTTAACTACATCTCCCTATGGTCCCTTCCTCCTCTCAAATTCTGTGATTGTTCGATTTTGTTGTCAGTTTCACATCAGCATTTCACCTCTTTTATAAGAATATTTGACGACATGGTAAGCAAACTCCACCTATTTTGCAGCACCCACATAATGTTCTGAATACTATCACAGCTATGGAAAATTTTCACACAACTCCAGCCATATGAAAATAGAGATCATGCTGACATCAATGTTTGGGATTCCATTGCTCACATCTATCAACAGAAATTGTCTCAGAGCTGAGAGCATAGTACTTAGTGAATAAATACCCTTTCAATTAACTTGATTGCCTATCTGAGAAAATGTGATTTTTTTGTGGCAGGCCTTTCAATGAAGAGGAAGCTATTATAAAAATCAACACTTTTAATCAATAGATCAAGAAATCCTTGCGGAACTCATTTCTCCTCTTTGAGCCTCATGTTATTGATCAGTGAAATGTTGGAGCTGAAAAGATGGTCCTCATGGGCTCTTCTGTTCTAACAGTCTATGAGTCTATAATTTTATATTTTAATACACTATTATTTCATATAGCTCTCTTAAAAATTATCAGTGTTATTAATGGAACTTATTTTCAAATAGACAACAGTTGAAACTTCAGTAATTATGAATGACTTTGTTTCTTAGTTATTCCAAATTAATAGATTTTTCCCTTCTAGGAAAATCCTAGTCTAATGTCTAATCAAAATGTATAGATGCCTCTAGGTTCTCAAACCCTTTGACAGAAAAACAGTAAAGGAAGGAAAGAAGGAAAGAAGGAAAAAGGAAAGAAAAAAGGGAGGAAGCAAGGAAGAAAGAGAAAAAGGAAGGAAGGAAAGAAAGAAGGAAGGAAGGAAGGAAGGAAGGAAGGAAGGAAGGAAGGAAGGAAGGAAGGAAGGAAGGAAGGAAAGGGGAAAAAAGGGTAGGAGATGTCTTTCTCTAATGTCATTGATTCTAGTCTCCATGAGGGTGTTTCCCCTAAAGATAATCTTCTGAGAAGCATTCTATTACTAAGACTTAAGTACTTTTTAGAAATTGTTATTTACCAAGGTAAGAACA
>NW_020953952.1:123717-144015 GCF_900497805.2 Vombatus ursinus | reverse complement strand
CATATATTTTGCAACACCCACATAATGTTCTGAACACTTTCTCAACCGTGGGAACTTTTCACACAACTCCAGTTATATGAAAATAGAGATCATGCAGACATCAATGCCTGGGATTCCATTGCTAATATCTATCAACAGAAATTGTCTCTGCTGAAATCATAACACTCAGGGAATGAATACTCTTTCAATTAGCATGATTGCCTATACAAGAAAATGTGATTTTTTTTATGACAGACCTTTTCATGAAGAGGAATCTAGTGTGAAAATCAACATTTTTAATTTATAGATCAAGAGATCAAGGAAAACACCAATATTAACAGGATTTTTTGGTTCACATTATTACTTTTATAACATATTTTATTTAACTTTGTGGAGCTCATTTCCCCTCTTTGAGCCTCAGTTTATTCATCTGTAGAATTATGGAGTCACTGTGTGACTCAAGGCAAGTCACTGAACCCCAATTGCCTCTCACACACAACACACACACACACACACACACACACACAGAATGATGGAGTCAAGCAAGATAGTCTTTATGGGCTCTTCAGTTCTAATGATCTATGAGTCTATAATTTTATATTTTTGATACACTATTACATCATATGCATATCTGAAATTTGCAGTGTTACTTATATACCTTATTTTCAAATAGCCTGCAGTTAAAATTTCATTAATCCTGTTTGGCTTCTTTCTTAGTTATTCCAAATTAATGGATTTTTTTTCTTCTGGTAAAGTCCTGGTCTAATGTATACTCATAATCTGCAGATGTCCCTAGGTCCTCAAACCCTGTAACAGCAAAATAACAAGGGAAGGAAGGAAGGAAGGAAGGAAGGAAGGAAGGAAGGAAGGAAGGAAGGAAGGAAGGAAAAAATGTTAGGGAGTGTCTTTCTCAGATGTCATTGACTCTAGGCTCCATGAGGATGTTTCCCCATAGATAATCTGCTGAGAAGCATTCTATTAGCAAGTGTTAAGTACTTTTTAGAAATTGTTATTTACCAAGGTAGAACAATAAGAACAGTTGGTACAAAGCAAACACAGACATGTCTATAATACACTCTCTCACACAGCTCAAGGGATACTGGGCTCCAGTTTAAATAATGTGACAAAAGCAAACTCACTGATCCTAGTTCCTGGAAACTTTTTTTTTCTTCTTTCATTTGTCAGATGGTCAAAAATGCCCCCTTCATCACAGTAAATCTATGTGCATTTGCTCTTGACTACTCATACAGACACTGTCATCAATTGATCAGGGAAATGAAGCTAAAACACTACTGGGATGTTAGTAGATCCAACGTTCTAGGAATATTTGAAGCTTACAAAGATCTCCTTCAGCCAAAGATGTGGTAGGAACAACGAAAGAGACTAAGACTAAAGCTAGAGTTAAGACTTCTCCTTTTTCCCTTAAAGCAGTTTTTTATGAGGGTATTTTGCCAAACATTATGCTTGTCCCAATCTTTCAAATAACTCTGGTTTTCTAGGTTGTTTATTTATAGGTGATCCCTGGGCATAGTAAGTTCACTTGACCTATGCAAATATAAATCTTATAAAATATCTCTCCAGTTCAAAAGATTTTTTTTTACCCTTAGTCTAAACCCTATGATCTACCTAGTTATAGTGTCAAGACTAAAATGGACTAAAATGTAGTGGTTTTGACCTCATTCTTATATTGGGTATTTTGTATTTATATATCTTCTTGTATGTTGTATCCACCCTGAAGATTTATGAAGGGAGGGACATTTTTTTAAATTTTATCCCCCATACCTAGCATTCTATCTCTGACACAAATTAGACAATTAATAAATAATTATTGACTCACCTTGCACATTATCAGCATATAATAAATGTATCTTGAATTTTTATTAAAGTGATTGTAATCTTTTGTACCAGATGGCATACCCACACTAAGGCACATCCTTCCTGTAGTGAGGTCTTATTAACATTCATGTTATAGCTGGGAAATGAGCCCAGAACTCTACTTAATGTTAGGCAATCACTAACAAGAGTCAACTCAACCATATTTGGGTTACACATCATGTTCCTTCCGTCTCCAAGCCTCATGTTCCCAGATAAACAGTCAGAAAGTATCCACAGATAGAAAAGATCTCAACTGTTCCCATGTCCGTGTGAGTCATGAGAATCCATCTCTCTCTCAAGCATCCAGAAATCCCTGTGGATCCTAACTAGGATCCTTCTGTCTCAGCACTAATCCATATACCTCACAATCTTCCTGCCCCTTATCTCTTCAGTTAAATGCTCTTTTCTGTCAAGAGTGATAAGCGTACATGGAATTAAATGGGGAAGATTTACTCATCTTTGCAGCTCTTAAAGGTACTTTGATGTATCTTGCAGAACTTGAAGGAAGAATAAGTCTAAGAGGAAAGATAAAATTTCTAAGTGGATGAGTAGGAATAACAAATTTACTCTGATTTCTAAGTTAAAAATTCTTGCTTCTTTCTCTATTAGATATGTCAAGATTTGGAAAAATGTGATTCCAAGTCAGTTTCAGGAATACAGAAAGTCTACATGATTGTGAAATATTCCAATCTTATTTTAATTTCTTAAATACCTTTACTTTGTGCCTGCCTCCTAAATCCTCAGTTCCTAATGTTCTCTTCCCTACCAGCTGGCTATTCAGAGACTTCTTATAAAAATATATTAGAGGGGCAGCTAGGTGGTGCAGTGGGTAGAGCATTGGCCCTGAAGTCAGGAAGACCTGAGTTCAAATCTGGCCTCAAACCAAACACTTGACACTTACTAGCTGTGTGACCCTGGGCAAGTCACTTAACCCCAATTGCATATGTGTGTGTGTATGTATACACACACACACACACACACACACACACACACACACATATATATATATATACATATATATACATGTTATATATATGGAAAACTTAATCTGACCACTTTCATGTTGTGGGAACTGTCTATTATACATCAAAAATTTCCTCCTCCATCTCTAGAGTCCTTAGCCTCTGACACCAAATATGATTCCATCACACATGATATAGTTGGTGAGCATGAATGGGCTCCTGTGTTGCCCCTCTCAAGTGACAATTTTGTAGCTTAACTTTGACTTTCTAAAGTTTCAGTGCCACACTAATTGGTGAGTCCAATGGAATTTTAGATCCTGAGACAGGTGAGTGGAGAACATATTTCAAGACAGAAAAGGTCTTCTGCCTTAAGTTTAGATTTCACTATATCAACAGATTTGTACTTTTCCAATTTGAAGGGGCAATGTTGTAAAAAGAAGGCATATATATAAAGGTATATATATACAGAGAGAGAGAGAAGTATCTATCTACATGTATGTATGTATCTATCTACATAGATACATACACATATACATACATATATACGTATAAGTATACATGTACATATATGTATACATTTACATACACACACATACAATCCTGGTGACTGAAATAAAAATCTTACCAACAATTACAGGAGTGCTATTTTCAGAATGAAACCTAAATCTGTGGATACCACAACTTTTATATATCTGTTCCCACACCCCCAGAGTATAATCAGAAGGGTTGGATTCCTAAAGCCGCAGGGATCCACGACCTGGGAAATTGCTGAAAAAGTAATTATACAATATGATATATTGTCTGATTCTAGACAGTTTTTGTCATAGGAGATACTGAAGTGCAGACTTAGAAATCATGGAAGAACATAGAAAGTTATCCCATTGAACATTGAAGGCCAGAACTGGAAGCCATCTTAGAAAATAGAATATCAATCATGGAAGGGACTTTGCAATAGAGAAAATCAGCAGTGGAAACAGCCTTGGAACATAGAACGACAATACTGGAAATGGTCAACAGAATATAGAAAGTCAGAGCTGGAAGGGATCTTTGAAAGGAATATCAGATTTGGAAGGGTCTTCAGAACATGAAAATGGAAAAGCTAGAAGGAACCTTAGAACACAGAATACCAAAGCTGGAAAGAAACTTGGAACACAATCATAGGATTTCTGTTTAGAAGGGAGCTTTGATTATAGAATATCAGACCTGAAAGTGACCTCAGAAATCAATGAGTCCAATGTGTTCATTATATTTATAATGTCAAAGTAACATGGTGGTAGTCTTCTTATTCCTTGACTTATTTCTATATCAAAACATTCCAGCTTCTATTACATGGATATATATTATATAATGTATAAGATTATTATATGTTATAATAATGTATTATTCTTTACATATAGATTTTCTTATATATATTGAAGGATAGAGAGTTCAGGTAGAGAAAATCAGCCCATAATAACATGGCAAATGATCATATCAACAAGTATGAGAAAATAAAAAAGGAAAGAGAGGATGCTGTAGTACATAGTCTTGGGGTACATAGATTCAGGAATTCATTCCAGTAATTCAGATTGTAACTTATTCATGTATGCCTGTGAAAGATTCACTCATGTCTTCCCCAAAAAATTATTGTGTGTGTATATACATATATACATATATGTACACAGATATGTATGTATTCATTTTTATATAATATACATTTTTATACACACAGAGGGAGAGAGGGAAAGAGAGAGAGAAAGAGAGAGAGAGAAAGAGAGAGAGAGAGAAAGAGAGAGAGAAAGAGAGAGGTAAAAGCACTTTGCAAGCCATCAAGGACCTAGTCCATTGCCTCACACACAATGAAAACTTAATAAACTAAATTATAGAAATATTTGATGCTATTTCTCCTATGAGCTATGAGTCTATATCCCTGGGGATAGTACAATTCAAATACTAAGAAGAATTTGTAAATATATAAAGTACCATGTAAATGTGAGTTGAGAGCATTGTCATTACTCCATTAAAGTCCTCCTTAAATGCCTCCTCATGGATTGGCTTTCTCCTTGTATTGTCAAAGACTATGGCAGCAGAGTTAATCCTGTGAGAGGTCCTACCAAGCTACAGAGGCATCTGTGATGGCTCTGCTAATGGCTGTACATCTGTCTCTCAAGAGCCAGCAAAGCTAAGTTAATACACTTCACTAGTACTGTGAGTTATCTTGAACCTGTGAGTCTACGTATGGGAGTCAATTATTTTTTTATTGACCGAATGCTTTCCCTTTGTGGGGGAAACTTTCAACCTCAGGATAATAATGCACTTCTGGAGGGTGTTATCTTTGGGGCATGTGTGGGTCACAGGAGGAGTGGCCTATATCTTTCTCAGTACAACAGGTATGATGAAGGGCATTTAGGGTAGTAATTTATCAAAAAGCAGTATTTAAGGAAAAAAAAATAAGACCCATTGAAGAGAGAAAGAGACTCGTTTTGACTTCTTATGGGATTGCAGTAGATGTCTTTTGCTTTTTCTACCTGGTGAAATGTGTCCTTTGTATAACATATTTTGTTAACTAAAATAGTTATATAGCAAGTGTGTACTTTTAGAAATATATCCTAGTATTTGAGTTAAACCACTCCTAAGAATATAGAACTGTAACCCATAGGAGGAAAAAGGTAACATAATAATACATTTAAATAATTTGATTAATTATTTATTGAATGCCCATTTTGTTCAAGGCTCTAGGCTAGGTCACTTTCATTTTTTTTTTTTTTTAGTGAGGCAATCAGGGTTAAGTAACTTGCCCAGGTTCACACAGCTAGTAAGTGTCAAGTGTCTGAGGCCAGATTTGATCTCAGGTCCTCCTGACTCCAAGGCTGGAACTCTATCCACTGCACCACCTAGCTGCCCCACATTTTCATTTTCCAAAAGGACCTAGAGGAAAATCAAAGTTTGATTCCCCAGGGGCATGGGATTCTTACCTTTGGGTCTTTTAATTTTTTTTAAATTATTAATATTATCATCACTATTATTAATGTAATAATTATATCTCAATATAATATATCTCAATAATTGCATTTGAAATATTACACACACACACACACACATAATTTCATGCATTTAAAAAACATTATTCTGAGAATGGTAAGGGTACATAAGTTTCACCAGACAGCCAAAAGTGCCTTGGGTAAAGATAGTCCTTATTTTAGGGGAAACCATGGATAAAGCAAATTCTGATTTCCCAGGGGAAATCCTCAATGGCAACATAACCCAAAGGGTATTATTGTAAAGTCCTGAAGGCTAAACCCAAGTTGTATTAATCCAGAGATTTGTTTGTAAACCACAGATTGATCATACAAAAACAAATATTTATTAAATGTCTAATATATAAAAAGAGTACAATATTGCTCACTGAACCAAGCATTAAAAAGTTGACTTCTTACCTTTGCAGAACAATTTAATGGGAGAATAAAAAATAAAATATGAAACAATAAAACATATTAAAAAGAGTCTAAAAACACTGTGTGTTTTAAGGGAAAGGTGATTACTGACTGGGTAATCTGTGGAGAGTTCTTCAAAGAGGCGCTATCTGGGATGGGCTTTAAAGGATAGGTGTGAATTCAAAAGGCAGAGGGAGTCAGTTCTAGGCATAGAGAAAAGTTTGAACAAAGCCCAGGGGTAGGAGAGTGTGTGGGTAATTGAGAGCAGGTGGGGTGTAGGGTTTTCTCTTTTGGCTGGAGAATAAAATGTCCAGAGGGAAGTAATTGAAGCCCATTGGGTTGGAAGCCTTAAATGGCTAAGACTTAATCCTGTTAGCCTCAGGAATATGAAAAACTAAGGCTCTCCTTTGACCTCTTTCTCCTGGTGTGGGTTGCAGCCTCCATGGCCCAGTAGTTGTTATTGAACCCAATTCTAACAAGCTACTTTGAACACTATTAAGATTGATTGAGTGCTGAGACAGGCAATTACTAAACTTGGAAGCAATTTCATTCCTCTTTCCTAAACAAGTTGCAAAGGACCTAATTAAGTTAGATGACTAGTAAATAAGAAAACTTTCAGGGTGATAACAAATTTCAGTCAGACTTTGGAAGTCAATTTCTATGGCCTGCCATGATCAGGGCAGTCCTAATACAGACTGAGGGGCAGGACAACTTCTTTGCTAAGAGATATGTGGTCCAGGTTGTAAAGTTTGCCTCTCATCCTCATCAACACTAAACACATTCACTGGCTGCCTTCCTATCTCCAGGTCTTAATCTGTGAGAGAAATCACTCCAAGCCAGAGTCCCAAAGGTCAAGAAACCCAAATGCAAAAGAGTGATAAATTGTATTGAGGATTTAATGATGCCCACCAGGGTTCAGCCTGTGCCATTCTGATCCCATATGTCCTTCCAGTTTATCTGAATCCTGATCTGTAGACCATATTTGCAAAGCCATCTGGGAAAATGCCCATTTTATTGGTCCTTTAGGTTTCAGGACCCAAAGGTACTCCTACTTCTCTCTGTCACAGAATTAAAAAATTTAGAAATAGAAAAAATAAAAAATTTCATTTGGAAAAACAAAAAGTCAAGAATGTCAAAGGAAATAACAGGAAAAAGTGTAAAGGAAGGAAGTTTAGCAGTGCTAGATGTTAAACTGTATTTTAAGGCATCAAAACTATCTGGTACTGGCTAAGAAAAAGAAAGGTAGATCAATGGAATAGAGTAGACATACACTTTACAACAGGAAATAAACATAATAGCCTGGTGTGTGATAAGTGTAGAGACTGAAGAGGTTGGGATAAGATTTCATTATTTAGTAAAAAAAAATTGTTTAGGAAATTGAAAAGCAGTGTGGCAGAAACTGTACATGGACCAATATCTCACACCATTCACCAAGATAAGGTCAAAATGGATACATGGCCTAGATATAAATAGATTTTTACAAGAAAATTAGAACATGGAACACATTATTTATCAGACTAATGAATGGCTGAATGGAGAATTTATGAATAAAAAAGAGATAGAGAGCAAAGTGAGGTTTAAAATGGATAATGTTGAGTACATTAAATTAAAAAAGTTTTGTACAAATAAAACTAATATAGCCAAGATTAGAAGGAAAGCCAAAAATTGGAGGAAAAAAATTGTAGGCAGTTTCTCAGATAAAGGTTTCATATCTTTTTTTTCCTTAATTGTATTTTTCCAATTACGTGTAAAGATAGTTTTCAATGTTCATTTTTGTAAAATTTTGAGTTCCAAATTTTTCTCCCTCTTTTCCTCCCTCCTCCCTAATACAGCAAGCAATCTGATATAGGTTATACATGTACAATCAGGTTCAACATATTTCTGCATTATTTATGTTGTGAAAGAAGAATTGGAAAAAAAGTTAAAAATCATGAGAATTTTTTAGAAAGTGAAAATAGTATACTTCAGTCTGTATTCAGACTCCATAATTCTCTCTCTGGATGTTGTTTGCATTTTCCATCATTTGTTAAAGGTTTCATGTCTGAAATATATGAAGAATTTGTCAAATCTATAAGAATACAAGTCATTCTTCAACTGATAAATGGTCAAAGGATATGAACAGGTTGTTTTCCAATAAAGAAATCAAAACAATTTATAACCATAAAAAATGCTCTAAATCATCACTGATTAGAGAAATACAGGTTAAAACAACCTTGAGATATAATTTTACATCTTCCACACTGGCTAAAATGATAGAAGGGCAAAGTGACAAATGTTGGTTGGGATGTGGAAAAATTGAGACAGTTAGTCATTGTTGATGGAATTATAAAATGATCCCACCATTTTTGAGAGCAATCTGTAATTTTGCCCAAAGAGTTATTAAACCGCCTATATACCCTTTGACCCAGAAATACTTGCACTATTTCCAAAGATGATTACGGAAAAAGGAAAAGAACCTGTATGTTCTAAAATGTTTGTAGCAGCTCTCATTGTGGTGGCAAAGAACTGGAAATTGAGGGGATGCTTATCAATTGGGGAATGGCTGAACAAGTTGTGCTATATGATTATGATGGACTATTACTGTGCTATAAGAAATGATGAGCTCAATGATTTTAGAAAAATAAAACATGGAAAAACTTGTATGAAATAATGAAGAGTAAAATGAGTACAGCCAAGAAATCATTGTATATTCTAACGGCATTATTGTTTGTTTGTTTGTTTTTTCCAGCCAAAGAAGAGGGTTATTAGAACATCCATCATTGGGCAGATTCCTCAGGAATCTAAGCATTTGTATTGCTAACGCAAGCAGGCCAGAGCTTAAGAATCTGAGCCCTTGGCTAGATTATAAGAATCTGAGCACCTTAATGGAGACAAGATGGACCTTATATACAGAAAGACCGTGGGAGAGATCTAGGAGTGGCCGAGTAGTTTGGGGTGACTGGAGGAGGGGTCTAAGGAGATCTAGATGGGAGTGGCTAGTAAACTGAGGTGAACATAAAGGCTGGGGCCTGGACCATGTGGCCAAAGGAGAATGGAGTGTAGATAGGATTAAACGTGGGAGGTGGCTGGGAGGCATCTGGAGGTAGATTGGGTTTAGGAGATAATGAAAGGCCAATTGAAAGGATTATAGCCTCAGAAGAATGCCAGAGTTTTGGCCCTGTGGGAAAGTCCAGGATTTTTCCTTTTTGGAGTCCAGATCTCACTCTCATCATTCCCCCTCAAACAAATGGGACCCAAATTCTTTTGGGGGTAAAGGCAAAGTTCTTGGCTTCTGAAACTGCTTTCTGCTGGCAAGGGGCATAGAACTCTACCTGCCTTGAGGGAGTCCCAGAGAAGAAATTGACTGGAACCAAGCACAGACTGCATCCAGGGAACGACGGGGGCGAGGGGGGGGGAAGGGGCATTAGCTGGTACTCGCTGAATGGCCTATAGTCTGGAAGACACAAATCTGACAGAAAAGACTGTAGGGCCCAGATATGACAGGACAAAACATCCTTACTTCTGTTTGGATTCAGATAATTGAGTTTTCCAGCCATGCAGTATCAAATGCACCTCATAGCCAGACTCAGGAATAGCCAGATGGGTAACATTCTTTTTCTAAGGAATATAATGGGGAAACTGAGCCAGGAGGATCCCATCTTAGACTGAGGCTAAAATTGTCCTTTCAGCTTTTCCCAATGCTGACTTCCCACCAGTATCACATTCTGTCTGAGTAGTTTGGGACCTTTCTCTCAGATGGTTAATTATTGATTATCAATGGATAATCCATCAGACAACTCAAAATAAAATCCCTTGAGTTTTTTCCTCAAACAGCAAGTTTCACTAATCACAGCTTAGGAAAACCTTTTCCATGATTTACATCTCAAATTTAAATTTGGCCTGGTGTAAAAAGCCAATGATTAGAGATTATTTCTTTATACTTGCAAATTCTCAGCAAGACAAATCCCAAACAAGTGCTTTGGCAAGTTTACACATTAAAACAATAACCAACAATAGCTGAATTATTTTAGCCATAACCAAATTATGAAAAATTACTTGACGTAACTGATACAAAAAGTTCACCAATTTGAAACTTGAAACAAACCCATTAACAATCAGGTGGCTTCAATTTTGTTAAAGCATTTCCAAATTACTTTACAAAGAGAATCAAAATCTCATTATTAACAGTTAAAACTACAAATTTAAAAGAGCGTGCTTACCCAAGTTCAAAGGCTGGCTAGCTTTTTCACCTTGAGCAGGATATGCTGAACCTGGATGATGCTTCCAAGCAAAAGGTTGCCCAGGGCCCAAGGTCATTGCCAGGGGGGCCCATGCTGCAGAAGGTGAACTCGGGAGGGGAGAGGATGAAATTCTCTTCTGCTATGAGAGGGATTAACAGATACCCTCTTGTCTCAAGGGAAGGGAGTGGGAGAAGAGAGTGACAAGGTTGTAAGGAGGTGTTTCAAAACTCCTTAATGATCGATCATAAAACTTCCAGAATCTGCTGTTCTAACTTTTGCCTGTAACCTCCACGAAGGAGGATTCAGGGGTTTAGACAAAAAGGAGTAAGTAAGTTTCAGGAAACCAAAAAGCACCTGCAGTTTTCCCTATTCCCTAGTGCCGAGAGAACTGATAGAATTAGACATATACTTCTGGATAGGGTGTTGGTTCAGGTCCTCTATGCTGCGGAAGGTGTACCCAGGTCAATGACCTCGAATTGAACCAGGGCACCAAGAGCCTGAGAGCATCAGGCCTAGTGTGAGGCAGCCTCCTAACTGACTGCCCGAAAAGCACCTTCAAGCCTTCGTAGGTGCTTGGAGAGTGACCCCAACTGCAAAGCAAGAAAGAATGGGGAGAAGAGGTTTATGTACCTTCCAGTTTGGGCTAGAGAACTTGGGGTTAAGCAGCTTCCTCACATAGGCCACCGATATGTTGAGGTTTAGGATTTTATGGGTGCTGGGAACCCAAAATCACAACATGTGGGTCTTGACCAAATGAATTTGACCCTAGCCTTCTTTCAGCCAAAGACAAGGTTTATTAGAACATCTGTCATCTTGGGCAGAGAAATCTAAGCATTTGTATCTCTAATGCAAGCAGGCCAGATCTTAAGAATCTGAGCCTGTGGCTAGATTTTAAGAATCTGAGCCAGCATTATTGATTTAAAAAAGACTTTGAGTGAATAAGTTATTTGTCTATTATAAATACCCAAATTAACTGTAAAGGACATATGAAGAAAGATACTATCTGCATCCAAAGAAAGAACTGATAAATAGAAGTATGTATAGAGTAATATTACATATATACATTATATATATTTGTTTGTGTCTAAAGATAGTCATTTCTAAGGGAGGGGGAGGGGAAGAAAAAAAGAAAAAAAAACACAAGAAGTTTACATGATAATCTTGTATATTTGAAAGGAACACCAAACTGCACATAATAGATTTGCAGTTTCATGTACAATCATCTTTTATTGTGCTGTTATGGAAATGCTCGTTTTATTCCATACATTTAAAATAAAATTTTAAACAATTCCCCCGGAATTGTTTAGGACAAAGGGAAAATAGCATTCCACTCAAGGTTTATTAATAAGTCCTAGTATTGGAGAAGAGTTGTGGAAGATACTGCTTTTTTTTTAATTTACATTTTTTATTTATGTATTTTTAACATTTTTTTTAATTTTGTGTTCCAAATTCCCTCTCTCTCACCCCCATCCCCACCAACTGAGAAGGTAAGCAATATGATATCAATTATACATGTGAAATTATGCAAAAACATTTTCATATTAGCCACATTTCAAATAAAAGTAAGAAATATTATACTTCAATTTGCACTCAGAATTCATTAGTTCTCTGTGTGGAGGTGGATAGCCTTTTTTCATCATGAGTCCTTTGAAATTGTCTTGGATCATTGTATTGATCAGAGTAGCTGAGTCTTTCACAGTTGATATCATTAAAACATTGCTGTTACTGTGCACAATGATTTCCTGGATCTTCTCCCTTTCACTTTGTATTAGTTTGTGAAAACCCCACCCTCATCATTTCCCACAGCAGGATAGTATTCCACTACAACTTGCCACCTTATCATATGCTACATCTTGTTTGGTCATTTCCCAATTGCTGAGCATTTATTCCCTTGATTTTCAATTGTTTTCTACCACAAAAAGACCTGTGATAAATATTTTGGTCTTTTTTCCTCCCTTTTTCTGAGTCAAAGGGTATGCACAGTTTTATAGCCCTCTGAGCCTACTTCCAAATTGTTGCCCAGAATGGTTGGACCAGTTCACTACTCCAACAACAATTCATTAGTGTATCTATTTTTTCCTTGTCCCCCCTAGTATTTGTCATTTCTGATAGGTATGAAGTGGCACCTGAGAGTTGTTTTAATTTGCATTTCTTTAACCAATGCTAATTTAGAGCTTTTTTCTTTTCATATGACTATAGATAGCTTTGATTTCTTCCTTTGAAAACTACCTGTTTATATCTTTTGAGCATTTATCAGTTGAAGAATGGTTTTTATTTTTATAAATTTGACTTACTTCTATGCTCAGTATATATTTGAGAAATAAGGCCTTTAACAGAGAAATTTGCTATAAAAATTTTGATATTGCTTTATTGTCTATGATACCTATTAGCAACATGTCATTTCCCTGATTATCCCTTTTAGTTAAATATATTTTGCTTTTGTCTTGTTTGAAATCATGATTACTCCTCCAGCCTTATTTTTAGTTAAGCTGAAGCATATTAGATTCTGCTCCAGGCTTTCTGTGTGTGTCTTTCTGTTTCAAGTGTGTAATTTGTACATAAATTCTAGTTTCTAATACATTCTACTATCTGCTTTCTGTTTTATAGGTGAGTTCATCCATTTACATTCAGTTATGTTGATTAGCTGTGTATTTCTCTCCATTCCATTTTCTTCTATTTCTTTTCTCTCTTTCTCTTTATCCTGCCCCTCCTCAACAATCTATTTTGCTTCTAATCATGGTGATCTTTAATCTTAATCTTAATCAAGGTGTCCTTCCTTTTATCATTCCCTACTTTCCTCTTATCCCCCTCCCCTCCTATTTCACTATTGGGTAAGTTACATTTCTATATACAAGTGAGTGTGCATATATATTCTTTGAATCAGTTCTGATAAGAGTGAGGTTCAACTATTGCCCATCACCACCATCCCAATTTCTCCCTCCACTATAAAAGATCTTCCTTGTGCATTTATTTCTGTGAGAAAGTTTTCCCCATTCCACCATTCACTTTACCCTTCTCCCAGTGCATTCCTCTTTCTCACCCCTTTATTTTCTTTGGAGATCATTCCAATATAATTGACTCACATCTATGCCCTCTGTCTATGTAAACTCCTTTTAACAGCCCTAATAATAAAGTTCTTAGGAGTCACGTGTAATATTTTTCCACATAGGAATGTAAATAGTTTAGTTTTATTGAGACACTTATGATTACCCTTTCATTTTTACCTTTTTATGCTTCTCTTGTTTGAACATCAGATTTTTTATTGTTCTAGTCTTTTTATCAGGAGTACTTGAAATTCCTCTATTTCATTAAATGCACATTCCCTCCCTCCCGCCCCAAGTATTATACTCAGTTTTGCTGAGTAAGTTATTTTTGTTTGTAATCCTAGCTCTTTTGCATTCTGGAATATAATATTCCAAGGTCTCCTGTCTGTTAATGTGGAAGCTCCTAAATCTTATGTAATACTTGCTGTGGCTCCTGACTGTTACTTTCTCATAACAACCACATGATATAGATGTTATAATTATATTATAACAAAACCTCTTCTCATAAGATGTAACTTCTTTATAAACCAGGACTAGTTCCTTTTTATTCTTGTATGCCAAATGCATAGAATAATGGAAATGGAATGGAATAAGCATTTATATATCACCTACTATGTACCAGGCACTTTTTAGAAATATTATCTCATTCAGTTCTCACAAAAAAAAAATACTGAACATTTGGTGCTGTTATTATACTCATTTTATGGTTGAGGAAACTGAGGCAAGCAGATTTTAAGTGATTTGCCCAGGGTCAATTAGTAAGTGTCTGAAGTCAAATTTGAACTCAGGACTTCCTGACTCCAGATCAGAAAATAGCTGGTTTAAATTTAAAAGACATGAATTTATTATTATTTTTAATGAATCAGCTGGAATAGATAATAACTAAGGTCCTTCCTGCTTTGAAATAGTGAAGACCACAATAAATAAAAAGAAGGAAAATCAGCCGCCTTTTATCCTGCCATTAACAAATACATTCAAAAAGACATGTTAATAAAATATACAGCTTTAAAACTGGAGATATAGAGTGATTTATCTACCCTAAAATTTTTATTTTTTTTAATTTTTTGAAGAGAACACTATAATGAAGAATACATATACAACTTTTCTTCCTTTCCTCAATCACAATTTCTGTTTAGGAAACTCATATTCGATCTCGCATTTTCTTCAAGGCATCTTTGACATCTTTGTTCCTGAAGCTGTAGATCATTGGGTTCAACATGGGCATCGCCACAGTGCAGAACACAGACACAATCTTATCCCTCTCCAGAGAGTAGCTAGTACTAGGACGGGCATAAATGAAGAGAATGGAGCCATAGTACAGGGTCACAGCTGTCAGGTGGGAGCCACATGTGGAGAACGCTTTAAGTCTGCCCTGGGTAGAGCAAATCCTCAAAATAGCAGCAATGATGAAAAGGTAGGAGGCCAGGATGAGTGAAGTGGGAGTAATGACATTGATGGCCAGGAGGAAATAGAGCACAGCCTGGTAACTGTCCTTCACATCACATGCCAGCTTCACTAAGGGGGGCAGGTCACAAAAGAAGTCATCAATAACATTATCCCCACAGAAAGTGAGGGTGAATGTTTCACCTGTAATTATAATGGAGGTAATGAAGCCTCCACTATAAGAAGCTGCTACAAGATAGGAAGATAATCTTGGGGACATAGCCTGTGTGTAGAGCAGTGGCTTGGAGACAGCCATATAGCGGTCATATGCCATGGTGGCCAACAGGTAACATTCACTGCATGCTAGCCCAGCTGAGAAGAAGAACTGAGCTAGACACCCAGCAAAGGAAATACTCTTGTCCTCGGAGATACATGTCAACATGATTTTAGGGGTATAAACAGTAGAATACCAGAGATCCAGAAAAGACAGGTTCCCAATGAAGAAATACATGGCTGTGTAGAGCCGGGAGTCTGTACAAATTAATGCAATCAGAGTGATGTTCCCCACCACAGTTATGCAATACATTAGAAAGAACACCACAAAGAGAAGCAGCTGCATCACAGGGTCTGTGGTAAAACCCACCAGAATGAACTCAGTTACAGTGTGATTAGTTTTCTCCATAGATGAAAGGAGTATAAGGGGAAAACACATCCTTGTTATTAAAATTTCTTCAAAAGAGAATGTTTGTTTTGAATATAATGAGGTCGCTGACAAAGGTCATTTTTAGGAAGTTATATGATCACTTATTGGGGACTTGACCAGGTTGTATTTGAGGTCTTCCAACTCTTCAGTTCTGTGATTCTATGGCTCCATCTATCTGTGGAAGAAAAAAAAGACTGACTTAGAACAATTATGGCCAATGCTTTTGAAAAGGAAATTACAAATTACTTCAGAACCTGAAATGGAAGATGAAGGAAGGAAAAGAAGAAGGTAGTTGGCAATATAAAGCAAGCTAAGTAATATATGGTTAGTGAAAAATTAAAGAGTAGACTAAAATTGAGAGAGTGGCTATCAATAAGTGAGTGAGGAAAATTGGTAAATTAAGAGGGTGATTTGTACCAAGATGAAGAACAGGTAGAGTGTAGCTATTGAGTTGTTGAGACTAAAGAAAGGAAGTTGAGGGGGAGGTGAAGTTATCGAGAGGTGATGTCACTAAATAAGCTTTTGCCAGGTTCTTAGGGCTGACATATAAATATCCACAAATTATTTGTTTTAAAAGCTAAACATATTGGGTTATTGGTATGTAAAAATATTATACACAATAGAAAGAGATGAGAAAACATAGCTAAATGGTTAGAGCAAAGAAAATACTTGAGATTTTTCCTGAAGAGGAAGGGGAAGAATGCTCAGGGGAAGAAGAAGCTGCTTGTGCTACAAGCAATGATAGTGCAGAGCTGCAGGTGGCCATGTAGCGGTCATATGCCATGGAGGACAACAGGTAACATTCACTATATGCCAGCATGATAGGGCAGAGGTGCAGAAGCAAAAAGAAAGGTTCAAAGATATTTAATGGTACTTATTGATTCATTCTCACAAATATTGATATATTATTTTTGGTCTGATAAAAGCCATAGAAAAGTCTGCTTTTATATGAGGCATAGCAAAGTATCTCCTGAGACTTACAAACATGGAAGACAAATAGCTGATTCTAATGACTCATGTGAGCACAAGTGATACTTCAGTAGGAAATCTCGGGCAAGAATCTTGGGTCCATGTAGACAGACTATATTTTCCTCACTCCTTCCTACAAAAAAAAAAAAACAGTTTGGAGAAGAGAGCAATCAGTTTGAGAAATGAAGAGGTGACTGGGAAGTTTCTCCAGCTGATGACAGAGGTTTGATCCTTGACTCCTCAATTCTCTCTCATTCCCCCATTTCCAATCTGTTCTAAGTTCTGTTGATTTTACCTTTAGAACATCTCACATACCACTTCTTCTGCCCCCTGACATTGCCAACACTCTGCTGCAGGCCCTCATCATCTCACTCTTGGACTATTACAATAGGCTATTGGTTGGTCTCCCTGGCACAAGTCTTTCCAACTCAAATCCATTCTCCATTCAGCAGTCAAAAGGATTTTCTGAAAACACAGGTCTGACCCTATCTCCCCTCTCAAGAAACTCCTTTGGCTCCCTAACATCTGCAGCATACATTCTAAAATCTTCTATTTGGTACTCAAAGCCTTGCATAACCTTGCCCCTTACACCTCTAGTCTTCTTACACCTTACTGGCCTCCATCAATTCTGTGATACAGTGATACAGGCCTCCTTCCTGTTCTTCAAACAGGAAACTCCATCTTCTGACTTGGCTAGTCCCTGTACCTGGAATGTTCCCCTCTTCTTCTCGGCCTCCTGGCATAGAAGACCATTTTTTGAGACCGTCTGTTACTTTTTTGCCTTACCAGTGCTTAGCTCAGTGCCTGGCACATAATATGTGTTTAATCAATGTTCATTCACTAATTGATTTCTGAGAAGGCAATTTGAATGATAGCTTATAATGAAAAATTCCTGGCCAGCAATAGAGTATGACTAACAAAGGTTATAAGAATTGTTTTGCCAAGAATCATGCAAATTCAATCAAAATGGCTTCAAATGATAAAGGATGGGTGAGGGAGATGACTCCCTATGTATATCACCCAAGTTAGACACCACAGAGTTACTACAAAAACAAGGTCCAGTAGTAAAATGCAAGGCCTCAAATGTCCATGTTGAAAAGTCCAAATCTTGGGCAACAAACAAGAGGAACTAGAGGTGATGATAAAAGGAGGCAAATTCAAACACTTACATATTTATGTGTGTGTGTACACAAACACATGCCTGTATGTGTACATATTTATATACCCATACACACACACACGTATATTCTCCCACTAAGACTTGTTGGGTTGGAAACCATGACATGAAAATCAGAGGCAGTATGAATGATGGAAAGTTTGGGGATGAAACTGGGTACAGATCAGAGTCGTTGGAGTATATTACAGAACACTTGGATAGAAAGAGAATAATAGTAATAGAGCATTTCAATTACACGGATATTTATTGAATGTTTCTATCCATCAAAAAGAGAGAAGCGAGTGATTTCTTGACTTGTCCTAGTGATGATTTCATCTTTCAAAAGGTGGAGGAACCAACAAGTGAAGATTCTGTTCTGGATGTAATTCTCAGTCATAGGGAGAAATAATGTTAAGGAAGAAATGATGTGATAAACTCTTCCCAGAGTTTATGACTGCACCCTAGATTTTAGGAAAGTAGATTTCAAAGGACTCAGAAGAAAGATTGTTAGGATCCCATGGACTAAAATATGCTACCAGGGAATTTCCCTAAAAGGAAAAGAGAATGATTTAGAATAAATTCTGAAGATGCAAAGGAAAAAATTCCAATTAAGAGTGAGTCAGTAAACCTGTATTAGCTGCCTACTAAGTGCCAGGTACTGTGCTAAGCCCATGGGACACAAAAAGATGCAAAAGACAGTCCCTGTGCTCAGGGAACTCACAATTTAATGGTGGAGACAACAAGCAAATATTACAAATAAGTTCTATACATAATAAATAGGCAATAATTAATAGAAATTAGAAAAGACATTCTGTACATTTTAGTTAGGACTTAAAAGGAAGCCAGGAAAGGCAATAGGCAGAAATGAGGAAGGAAAGTGTTCCAGTCATGAGGGACCGGCCAAGAAAATGAGATTCACGTGAATAGAACTGATGTAAGCATATATGTATGTATGTGTGTGTACATATATGTATGTATATTCTTGCTAATCAACCTGTGTTCCTCAAAGAAATATATAAAGATGGAAATAAGAAATTAGATATAATAGAGAGGAAAAAGGAATAATAATAATATTATTAACTATATTTATGTAAAGCTTTAGGTTTTACAAAGCATTGTATGTATATTGTCTCATTTGATGAATAAAATATAATGGTATGGTTCTTTAAAAATCACATAAGGAGTACTAAACTTTATAATGGGCTGAAGGTAGTGAGGGAAGTAGGGTATTAAGTTCTGAGGGATACAGTTTTAAAAGCATATTGATAAACTGGAGAGCATCTGGGAGCAATGTAACCAGAACAGTGAAGAGCCCAGAATCTTTATCATATGAGGGTCAGTTCAAGGAACTTAGGATGGTTAACTTGACGAAGAAAAGATTTGGTGGGGGCAGGGAGGAGACAGGATGACTGTCTTCAAGTATTTGAAGGGCTATCATGAGAAGGATATTTCAAGTTTGTTCTGTTTGGCCTCAGAGGGTCAAATGAGGAGTAATGGGTAGAATTCACAAGGAGGACAATTTAGACTTGTGGTAAGGAAATATATCCCCAAAATGAGAGCCATCCAAACATAAAATAGGCTGCCTTAAGAAGAGATGGATTGATTCTTTTTGGAATTCTTCAAGCAGTGGCTAGATGACCATTTGTCAATTGTGTTTTTAGTGGAGATTCATTTCTTATGTGAATTGAACTACATCTCCATATGGTCTCTTCTTTCTCTCAAATTCTGTGATTGTGTGACTTTGTTGTCAGTTTCATATCATCATTTCACCTCTTTTATAAGAATATTTGACAATGTGCTAAGCAAACTCCATACGTTTTGCAACACTCACATAATGTTCTGAACATTATCACAACTGTGGGAAATTTTCACACAACTCCAGCCATATGAAAATAGAGATCATGCAGACAACAATGCCTGGGATTCCATTGTTTGTATCTATCAGCACAAACTGTTTCAGAGCCAAGAGCATAGCACTCAGTGAATGAATACTCTTTCAATTAACTTGGCTGCCCGTATAAGAAAGTGTTAAAATATTTTTTTTTATGTCAAGCCTTTTCATGAAGAGAATTTTAAGATAAAGAAAACTTTTTAACAAATAAAAGAGATCAGCAATAGCACCAACATTCGTGGAAATTTGGGTTTATATTATATTTTTGTAAACTAAATATTTCATTTAACTTTGTGGAACTTATTTCTGCTTTTTGCCCCAGTTTATTCATCTGTAAAATGATAGAGTCAGACAAGAGGGTCCTTATAGGCTATGCTGTTCTATCATTCTATAAGTCTATAATTTTATGTTTGACACACTATTACATCATATATATCTGTTAAAAATTCTCAGTGTAACTAATGTACCTTGTTTTCAAATGGTCAACAGTTGAAATTGCATTAATTCTGTGTGGCTTTGTTCTTAATTATTCCAAATTAATAGATTTTTCCTTCTAGTAAAGTCCTACTGTAATGTCTAATAATGATGCATGGATGTCTCTGGATTCTCAAAGCCTGTGACAACAAAACAGAAAAGGAATGAATGAAGGAAGGAAAGAAGGAAGGAAGGAAGGAAGGAAGGAAGGAAGGAAGGAAGGAAGGAA
>NW_020953952.1:0-123707 GCF_900497805.2 Vombatus ursinus | reverse complement strand
AGGAAGGAAGGAAGGAAGGAAGGAAGGAAGGAAGGAAGGAAGGAAGGTTAAGGAGTGTCTTTCTCTAATGACATTTACCAAGGTAGGGTAGCAAGAACAGTAGGTACAAAACAGACAGAGAGGAGAGAGAGAGAGAGAGAGAGAGAGAGAGACAGAGAGAGAGAGACAGAGAGAGAGAGACAGAGAGAGAGAGACAGAGAGAAAGAGAGAGAGATGGCTATGGTACACTCTCCCAAAGATTTCAGGGGAAAATAGGTTCAAGTTTAAATAATGAATGTGACAAAGGGGAACTCACTGCTTCTGGTTACTGTAATTTCTGTTTTCTTCTCCCATTTGTGAGATGCAAAAGGATGTTCCTTTCATCACAGTGAATCTCTGTCTATTTGTCCTTGACTACTCATGCAGGCACTGTCATCAACGGATCCAGGAAATGCACCTAGAACACTAATGGGACGATAGTGGGTTCAACATCCTAGGAACATTTCAAACCTGCAAAGATCCTCTCCAGCCAAAGATGTGGTAGGAACAGAGAAAGAGACAGAGACCAAAACTGGAGATAAGGCTTTTCCTTTTTTTTTTCCAAAGCAGTTCATTCTCAGGGGATTTTGCCAAACTATACTTATTCCAATGTTTCAAATAACTCTGATTCTCTAGGTTGTTTATTTACAGATGATCCTGCACATGGCAGATTTCCTTGACCTATTCAAATATGATTCTTCTGCAATTTATCTCCAGTCCAAAAGATTTTTTGCCCTTAATCTAAAGACTATGATCTTACTTAGTTGAAGAACCAAGGCTAAAATGTTGTAGAGCAGGGTGGTTTTGGTCTCACTCTTACATTAGTATTTTTATTTACATTTCTTATTGTATGTCACATACACCCTGAAGAATGTAAGCTCATTGAAGGTAGGTACTTTTTTTTTCAATCTGTGTCCCCAGTACCCAACATTCTATCTCTGACTTGCACAAAGTACACAATAAGTGATTGTTGACTTAACTTACAGGTTATCAGTATATAATAAAGGTATTTGAATTTTTATTAGAGTGATGATGATCTTTTATACCAGATGGCATTCCCATACCAAGACAATACTTCATGAAGTGAAGTCTTACTGACATCCATTTCATTGATGGGAAATGAACCTAGAACTCTGCTCAATCTTAGGTAATCACTAACAAGAGTCAACGCAACCAGATTTGGGCTATACTATCTCTTTCCTTCCATCTCCAAGTCTCATATTCCCAGATAATCAGTCAGAAATCATCCACAGATAGAAAAGAGAAGCTCAACCCTTCCAATGTCTGCACAAGTCATGAGAATCCATCTTTCGAGATCCAGAAATTCCATTGAGTGCTAACTATGGGCCTTCTGTTTCAACACTAATCTATTTGCCCCTTCTCTTTCCAACACAATGTTCTTGTCTGCCATTACAATTAAATAGGCCATTAAATAGGGAAGATTTGCTCCCCTTAATAGCTTTTAAAGGTGCTTTGATGAATCTTGCAGAACTTGAAGGAAGAATGAGGCTGACAACAAGGATGAAACACCCAAATGGAGGAATAGAAATCATTGATTTTGATTTCCAAAGTACAAATCATTGATTCTCTCCCCGTCAGATGCACCAGGATGTAGAGACATGTGATTGCAAATCAGTTTCAGGAATACGGTGAGTATATATAACTGTGAGATATTCAAAGCTTGTTTTTATCTCCTCCAGATCTTTACTTTAACTTACCTTCCAAATCCTCCATCCCTAATGTTCTCACACCTTCTAGCTAGCTATCCAGTGGCCCCATATGAAAAAAAATTATATTGGGAAATCTTGATCTGGCCATACCCCATGCTCTGGGAACTTTCCCCTATACATCAAAAATGTTCTCCTCCATCCATAGAGTCCTAGCCTCTGCCAACTAATCTGATTCCATGGTACAGTTGGTAAGCATGAATGGACTCCTGTATTGCCCTTCTCAAGTCATTTTGTATCTTAACTTTGACTTCCTAAGATGTCAGTGATAGTCTATCACTGAGTTAAATGGGTTTTTTTATAGAGATGGACACTGAAGGACGTATTTCAAGACAGAAAAGGCCTTAGGCCATAGCTCAAATCTCACCATATGAACAGATTTGTACTTGCCAATTTGAAAGGGGCAAATCTAGTTGTGAAAACAAAAAGAAAAAATATATACCCAGTCCTGGTCACTGGAATAAAAACTTACCAACAATTGCAAAAATGCTATGATCACAACGGAACCTAAATTTGTAGATACCACAACCTTTATATATCTGTTGTCACATCCCCAGAGGACAACTAGAGTGTAATAAGAGGGGTTCAATTCCTAATGCCTCAGGGATCCATATCCTGGGAAGTCTCTAAAAAGGAAATTATACAAAATGATGTTTTGTAGTTGTTGTCAGAGAGATAGTGAAGCTCAGACTTAAACATCATGGAAGAAAACAGAAAGTTAGCCCTTTGAACATAGAAGACCAAAGCTGGATGTGATCTTAGAAAATAAAATATCAGTCATGGATGGGACCTTAGACAAAATCAGCACTGGAAAGGGCCTCAGAATATAGAATGCATATAGTGAAAATAGTCAACAGAACATAGAAAAACACATGTGGAAGAGATCTTTGAATGCAATGTCAGATTTGGAAGAATCTTCAGAACATAAAATGCAAAAGCTAGAAGGAACCTTAGGACATAGAATACCAAAGCTAGAAGGAAACTTGTAACGTAAATCAGAGAATTTCAAATTAGAAGAGACCTTTGAATATAGAACATCAGACCTGAAAGTGACCTCAGAAATCACTGAGTCCAACGTGTTCAATCTATTCAGGAGAGCAAAGTAACATGTTGGAGGTGTCCTTACTTCTTGATCTTATCTCCATATCAAAATATCCCAGGCTCTATTCTTATATGGATATATTGCCTTACATATGTTGAAGTGTAGAGAATTCAGGTAGTGAAAATCATCCCATAATATCATAGATGCTGATGTATACTGAGTGTCTAAATAGATAAAATTCACAAGATAGTCACTCATTCTTTCGACCCAATATTTGATTTCCCTGATGTTAGCATTAGAAAGGGCAAATGATTTATCCACCCCACAAGTGGCTTTATAAAATTTTATACTCCATAGGCTAGAAAATCAAAATAAATCCCTAATGTCTTGAATTAATATACATACAAAATTACTCAATTTTATTATGAATTTTTGATCCTGAATAAAGCAGGGTATGCATTTGACCAGTCCTAGCATAGTTGAAAAGAAGAAAGAAATCCTGGTATAATACACATAGAAATTGGCCTGGGGGTCAGGAGATTTCGGTTTACTTATTTAATAGCTGTGTAACCTTGGAGTGATAATTTACTTGCTTTATATAAGCTTTCTTTTTTAAATCTATAAAACGAGGATAGAGGCAACCCATTATCAAGTCAATCAATAATTTTTTTTAAACTTGCTATATCTCAGGTTGTACAAACACTGGAGTTATAAAGGCAAAATTGAAACGGTTCCTGTCATCAAGGACAAAATTGAAATGGTTCCTGTCATCAAGGAGTTAACATAATCAAGGAGATTATGATGTGTTGCATATAACTATATACATAATACATACAGAATTAATCCAAGGTCATTATGGGAAGGAGGGCAGCCCCAGCCAAAAGGGTCAATAAAGACCTCCTGCAGAAATGTACTATGTGAGCTAAATTTTTAAAGAAATAAGAGCTTCCAAGCCATGGAAGGAAGGAGGTGGACTATGGTGTTTGTAAAATAGTAAATAAGCCAGTATGATTCCCTCTATAATGTCATATACAAAACTGGTGGTCATCCTGCCAGAGTTTGTAGGCGTTTGTTGATGTGAACTCCCTGCATCTTAGAGCAGTCCATTGCACTTTGGGATAGTTTTATTTACTTAGCCATGCCCTGAGCTATTCTTCTCAGCCACAGTCTAGGTAGGTCACATCTTTGAAGGTACCATTTAAACAGTATAAAAGAATCCATCTTCAAGTCTTTAACTTCCCTCAGGAAAAAAAATGTTACTTTTTTTTGTTTTTGTTTTTATCATGATCAGGGACACTAATGTCCATTTTTACCCCAACATTTAATTCAGCAGTCCCATCTAAGATGGGGAGAACAAAATGGGATAAAACTAATAGACTAGAAGAGAAGTGATTGAAATGAAGTGGGAGAGAATCTAACGGAATTGAATGGAATAGATAGAATGGAATATGTTTCAGGGAAGACCTTTATATTTGACTTTGTAACACTAATGCCCACCATGATCTTGAATGGATGGATGAGAGTATAAAAATTTTGTAGATCATTTACTCCAACATAATTATTTTATAGATGGGGAAACTAATATCCATAAAGGGGCAATAATTTTCCCAACTCCACACATCTAGTTAATGACAGAATTGGGGCCAGAAGTCAGGGGTCAGAGCTAATAGTACAGTACTGTTCTGAGACAATTATTTAATGATGGCCAATCTCCCTCCAATGGAAAAATTAGTCAGACTAAATTTGGAAGAAATTACCAAATGCAGTAACGTCTGACCAGTCAATTCATTAAGCATGGTCTCACATAGAGCCTTATATAGTTACAGCCTAGAGATACTAGAATGAGAATCATTACATTCATATTCAGCCTATTATTTAGTAGAACAAATGTACCAAAAAATAAAAGATTTGTGATTTCATCATCATGGATTTCATTGGGTGTAGGAAATCCCCTCCACTAAAATAGTTTATTTCCATGGCTCAGTAGATGGCATCCTAGGGAGCTGCTTAAGGCTCTTGCAAGTCAGGTGAGTTGTTCAACATCAGTTAGTCAGTAAATGTGATTGGCAGGATTTAAATTCAGTGGTATCTAAGACCAATGGTCTTCACATTACACAGTGGTGTCACAATACAGCTAAATCATAGAGCATTGATCCAAACAAAAGACAGGCAACATAAGAAAGTGGAAAAAGTTTCTGATAGTATTGACCTAGGAGACAAAAGGCCTAGGTCAAGTTCTGGATCTACAACTGTGACCTTTGACAATCACTCAACCCCTTAAGGTTTCAGTTTCCTTATTTGGAGGCAGAGAGGTTTGAGATCTCTGTGATTTCAAAAAGCTCCAACAGTTTGTGATTGTGTCTCATCATTGTCTCTCTATGACCTTTTCAGAGGAATTATTGTACTACTTTTCCTATTTTTTCCAATAAAAATGCAGAATTTGTGGCTTTGTGGGGAAGACCTTTGGGTATAGTAAAAGTTTTCTGCTCTGTGCTTGAAATGCTTCAAATTCATGGAAGGCAGCATGACTTCATAGAAAACTAGATTTTAGTAGGTCCCAGCTCTGCCACTAGCTGGCAGTGTGACCTAGAAAAGAGCACAACTTTTCTGAGCCTCAACTTTATCTGTTAACATGAATAAGTAATTCTTGCACTACCTGCCCCATAAGTTAGTTGTGAGGAAAGTGCTTTGCAAAAGCGTAAGTTGCTATAGAAATGTGGCATGAAAAAAACATCTGTTCTTCACTTTCCTCGTGAATTGTTAAACGAATTATTGATCCAAAATTTGGAGGGAATTTATGCCTTTTCAGGGATTATTGCTGAAACCTAAATAACTACTTCAGTGGGGGAGGGAGAGAATCATGTGACTAATAAACTCAAGGCCAAATATAATTACCACAAATGGCCTCAAAATTGGGATGGTTTTTACTGTTCTTTTGCTTTCTAAGGTTTTATGCACAATTTTGAAAGTTGCACTAGGATTTAGAGGTTCTCATGTAATTATTCATTTTTTCATATTTTAAGCACACGTGAATTTTTGTTTCTGAAATCAGTTCCTTTCTGTCCTTTTTTTCTAATGTAGTAAAAGACCATTGAATTGTATATTAAAAATGCAGTTTTTAGTCCTTACTCTTTGGATTGCTAACTGTGTTACCCTGGATAAGTCATTTCTCTCCTCCCACCCTGAGTTTCTTCAGCTATAAAATGGGGATACACAAATTCATCCTACCTACAATACATGGTTGTGGTAAGGACTAAATGAAATGAAGTATATACTAAATGGATTTGGGATCACATAGATTCAGGAATTAACTCCAGTAACACAGATTGAAATCTATTCATGTCAGCCTGTAAAACATTCATTCATGTCTTCCCCACAAGAAAAATGTATTTTGTGTATGTATACATATGCACATATATATATATACATAGATACACACATACATTTGGGGGAGGATATGAATGTGTATATGTGCACATATATATATAATGTATATGGATAAACACATATAGGTGGGGGAGGACATGGATGAACAGATAGACAGATAGATAGATAGGTAGATAGATAGAGAGATAGGTAGGAAGAAAAGCACTTTGTAAGTCTTCAAGGATGTAGTCTAGGGCCTCATACACAATGAGAACTCCATATGTTAAATTATACAAATAACTGATGTCATTTTTCTATGTGCTATGCTTCTATACTCCTGTGGATAGTACTGTTTGACTACTCAGAAGAATTTGTAAATATATAAAGTACCATGTAAATGTAAGTTGAAATCATTACTATTCCTCCATTAAAGTCTTCCTTGAACATCTCCTCATGGATATGCTTTGTCCCTGTGTTTTCCAGAGCTATGCCAGTAGAGTTCATCCTGTGACAGGCCCTGCCAAGCCAGAAAGGCGTCTATGACAGCTCTGCTAATGGGCTGTACATCTGTCTCTTAAGAAACAGCAAAGCTAAATTCATGAACTTCACTAATCTGTGAATTATATGGACTATGCGAGAGCAGGTAGAGGGGTCAATTTTTTTATCTACTGAATACTTATCTTTGTGGGGTTAAGTCTCAACTTCAGGATAATAATAAAACTCTGGAGGGCATTATCTTTGGGGCATGTGAGGGTCACTGGAGGAATGGCCTTTTTCTTTCTCTGTCCAGAAGGTATGAGTAAGGGTACTTAGGGTAGTGATATATTGAGAAGAAGCATTGAAGAAAAAAAAATAAGACTCCCCAGAAGAGTGAAAGAGACTTTTTTGACTACTTATGGGATTGTGGTAGAAGTCTTTTGTTTTTTCTACCTGATGAAATAAATCTTTTCTCTAAGCTATTTTGTTAACCTGAATGTTTAAATAGCAAGGGTATACTTTTAGAAATACATCCTAATATTTGAGATAAATCACTCCCAAGAATATAGAACTATGACCAGTATGAGACAAAAAGATAATGTAGTACATTTTTATACTATAATTAGATTTTATTGAATGCCCATTTTGTTCAAGCCTCTGGGCTAGATCACTTTCCTTTTCTAAAGGGACTCAGAGGAAAATCAAATTTGGATGCCATAGCAGCAAGGGGTTCTTAGTCTTGGGTCTTTGAATCTGCTTTTTTATTATTACTATTATCATAACTATTATTAATACAAAAATACTATTTCAATATTATTAGTTTCCTTTGTAATATATTTTATTTCATGTATTTAAATACATTATTCTAAGATTGTTAAGGGTGCATAAGTTTCTCTAGTCTGCCAAAGGTGTCCCTAACAAAAAGAAAGTAAAGAGTCCCTGCTTTAGTGGAAACCATGGACAGAGCAAGTTCTGACTTCCCAGGGGAAATCTTCATTGACAACATATCCCAAACGATGTTATTGTGAAGTCCTGAAGACTAAACCCAAGGTTTGTAACTCCAGATATTTCTTTTTGGTCACAGGTTGCCCATAAAAACAAATTATATTTATTTAGTATCTAGAATATAAAAAGGGCACTATCTTGGGCACTGGAAGACCAACCAAGTGTTAAAAGCTAACACCTTACCTCTGTGAAACAATTTAATGGGAAAACAAAAAGCAAAATATGGAACAATAAAATACATCAGAAAGATTCTAAATATGTTGTGTATTTTAGGGACAAAGGTGACTACTGACTGGACAATCAGTGAAGGTTTCTTGGGAGAGGTGCTATTTGGGATGGGCTTTTAAAGGATAGGTATGAATTCAAAAGGCAGAGGGAGTCAGGTCTAGGCATAGAGAAAAGTTTGAATAAAGCCCAGAGGTAGGAGAGTATGTGACTAATTGGGGGCAGGAAGGGTGTAGGGTTTCCTCTATTGGCTGGAGAATAAAATGTCCAGAGGGAAGTAATGGAAGCCCACTGGGTTTGAAGCCTAAGTGACTAAGACTTAATTCTGTTGGACTCAGGAATATGAAAGGCTAAGGCTCTCCCTTGACCTCTTTCTCCTGGTGCGGGTTGCAGCTTCCAAGGCCCAGGAGTTGTTACTGATCCCAGTTCTAACAAGCTGCTCTGGGCACTATTAAGATTGATTGGGTGCTGAGAGACAGACTATTACCAAACTTGAAAGCAATTTCATTCCTCATTCCTAAACAAGTTGCAAAGGACCTAATTAAGTGAGATGGATTGTAAATAGGAAAACTTTCTGGGTGATAAGGAATTTCAGTCAGACTTTGAAAGTCAATTTCTATGGCCTGCCATGGTCAGGGAAGTTCTAATACAGATTGAAGGGCTGGTCTATTTCTTGGCCAAAGGATATGTGGTCCAGGTTGTAAAGTTTGCCTCTCATACCTATCAACACCTAAACACATTCGCTGGCTGCCTTCCTATCCTCCAGGTCTTAATCGTCTGTGAGAGAAATCGCTCCAACTCAGAGTCCCAAAGGTCAGGAGACCCAAATGGTTGATGAGATGCAAAAGAGTGAGAAATTCTATTGAGGAGTTAATGATGCCCACCAGGGTTCAACCTGCCATTCTGATCCCATATATCATTCTTTGCTCATCTGAATCCTGATCTGGAGCCAGGATGGGACAATATTTGTAAAGCTATTTGGGGAAATGCCCATGGTACTGGTCCACTAATTTTAAAGACCCATTTAAAGATACACTTGGTTTTCTCTGTCAATTTTTTTAAAATTAGAATTAGAAAAAAATAACTAAATTTATTTCAGAAAAAAAAACAAGCAGGCAAGAATATCTAAGGAAATAATGGGGGGAGGAATGTAATGGAAGGAGGTTTAGCAGTACCAAATGTTAAACTGTATTTTAAGGCAGTAATAATTAAAACTATCTGGTACTGGCTAAGAAATAGAAAAGCAAATGAATGGAATAGAGTAGACATACACTTTACAGCAAAAAATAAACATAACAACCTTGTATTTGACAAGTGAAAAGACTTAAGATGTTGGAAGAAGAATTCATTATTTGGAAAAAATTGTTGGAAAAATTGGAAAGCGGTATGAAAGAAACTGCATGGGCCAATATCTCACACCGTTTACCAAAATAAGGCCAAAATGGATACATGGCCTAAATTAAAAATTTTTAAGAACATGAAAAAAGTACTTATCAGATATATTCATATATGTGTGTCTGTATACATACCTATTTGTGTCTAATGGTAGTCGTCTCTAAGGCAAGGGAGGGAAGAAAAAAGGGGGAAAAATAAATTTTCATGATAATTTTGTGGTATATTTGAAAAGAATATCAAGTTGTAGATAGTAGATTTGCAGTTTCATGTATAATCATCTTTTTTATTGTACAGCTATGGAAATGCTTGTTTTATTCCATAAATTAAAATTAATTTTTAAAAAGATTTCTTCTAGGGTTAATTAGGACAAAGGGCAAATACCTTTGAACTCATCAACAGTTATTAATAAGCCCTTCTATTTGTGAGGACTTGTACTAGATACTATTTTTAAAAATATATTTTAGTTTATTATTTATCTTTAATATTATTTTCTTTTTAAATTTTGAGTTCAAAACTCTTTCCCTCTCTCTCACTCTCAACCCCACCTGCTGAGAAGACAAACAAAATGATATAAATTATACACCAGAAATCAAGCAAAAACATTTTCATATTAGCCATGTTTAAAAAAAAATAAGAAAAATAAAGAAAGTGAGAATATCATACTTCAATTTGCTCCTAGAGTTCATCAGTTCTCTGGAGGTGGATAGCATTTTTTCCATCATGACTCCTTTGGAATTTTCTTGGATCTTTGTATTGAGCAGAGTAGCTAAGTCTTTCACAGTTGGCCATCATTACAAAATTACTATCATTATGTACAATGATTTGCTGGTTCTTCTGACTTTGTTTTGTATCACTTTGTGAAATCAAACACTTTATCATTTCCCACAGCGTGATAATACTCCACCACAACTTGCCACTGTATCATATGTCTCAGTCATTTCCCAATTGCTGAATGTTCCCTTTATTTTCAATTCTTTTCTACCACAAAAATAACTGTCATAAATATTTTTGTATACATAGGTCCTTTTCCTTTTCCTTTGATCTCTTTGGATACAGGTCTATTAGTGATATTGCTGGGTCAAAGGGTGTGCACAGGTTTTTAGTCTTCTGAGCCTAGTTCAAAATTTTTCCTCCAGAATGGTTGGACTAGTTCACTACAGCACTAACAATTCATTAGTGTACCTATTTTTCCCTAGTCATCTCTAGCATTTGTCATTTCTGAAAGGTGTATGGCTGCACCTCAGAGTAGTTTTAATTTGCATTTCTTTAATCAAAGTAATTTACAGCATTACAATAATTAATAGTAAATTATGGTTTTAATTTGAATTTTAATAGTAATTTACAGCATTTTCATATGAATATGATATTCATATTAACTTTGATTTCTTCTTCAGAAAACTACCTGTTTATACCCTTTGGGCATTTATTAATAAATTTGACTTAGTTCTATACTCAATATACATTTGAGAAATGAGAACTTTAACATAGAAACTTGCAGCAAAAAATTTTATATTGCTTCATTGTCTATGATACCATTTAGCAACATGCTGTTTCCCTGATAATCCTTTTTAGTTAGGTCTATTTTGATTTTGCTTTGTCTGAGATCATGATTACTCCTCCTGCTTTATTTTTAGTTAAACTGAAGCATATTAGATTCTGCTCCAGGCTTTTATTTTAACTCTGTGCCTGTCTTTTTGTTTCAAATGTGTCATTTGTAAATGAATTTAATTTTTAATTTGTTCTCTTCTTTGCTTTCTTGTTTTATGGATGAGGTCATCCCATTCACATTCACAGTTATGATGATTAACTGTATATTTCTCTCTATTCCATTTTCTTTTGATTCTTCTTCCTTTTTTTATTCTACCCCTCCTCAAAGATCTATTTTTTTTCCCTAACCACTGTGTCCCTTAATCTGTCCTCCCTTTTATCATTCCCTTTTTCTTATCTCCATCCCCTCCTATTTCCCTACTGGGCAAGTTACATTGCTATACACAACTGAGTGTGTATACATATATTCTTCACTCTCTGAAATGATTCTAATAAGAATGAGGTTCAAGCATTGCCCACCACCGTCATCTCCATTTCCCCCTCCGCTATAAAAGCTCTTCCTTGTTCCTTTCTTTTTGTGAGAAATTTTTCCCCATTTTACCACTCCCTTCACCCTTTTCCCAGTGTATCCCTCTTTCTCACCCTTTCGTGTCCTTTGTACATCATTTCAACATAATTGACCCCCACCCATGCCTTCTGTCTATGCAAACTCCTTTTAATATGCCTAATAATGATTCTAATAAAGTTCTTCAGAGACACATCTATCATTTTCCCATATAGGAATGTAAATAGTTTAGTATTTTTGAGACCGTTACGGTGTCCTTTCATGTTAACCTTTTTATGCTTCTCTTGATTCTTGCATTTGAATGTCAGATATTTTTATTCAACTCTCTTATTTTTCATCAGGAATGCTTAAAATTCCTTTATTTCATTAAATATCCATTTTTTTCTCCTAAAGGATTATACTAAGTTTTACTGGATAGGTTATTCTTGGTTCTAATCCTAGCTGTTTTGCTTCTGGAACATCATATCCCAATTCCTTTAATATGGAAGCCACTACATCTTGTACAATCTTTTCTGTGTCTCCCAACTCTGGCTTCCTCACAACAACACTGTGAGATAGTTATTATTGTTGTGTTAGAACATGATCTCACCTCATAAGATGTAACTTCCTTATAAACCAGGACTAGTTCCTGTTTTAATTTTATGCCCAGTGCATAGAGCAATGGGAATGTAACAAATAAGCATTTATATAGCAATTGTATGTCAGGCAGTTTTAGAAAAATTATCTCATTCAATCCTCACAAATTTCTGTGAGGTAGGTGTTGTTATTAGCCACATTTTATAGTTGAGGAAACAAAGGCAAGCAGATTTTAAATGATTTGCCCAGGATTACATGCTAGTAAATGTCTGAAGCCAAATTTGAACTCAAGACTTCCTATTTCCTGGTCAGGAAATAGCTGATTTAAACTTAAAACATGAATTTTTACTGTTGTTATTGTTATTATTACATTTAAGTGAATTTATGGGAATATATAACAACTAAGGTCCTTCCTGCTTTGAAATAGTGAAGACCACAATAAATAAAAAGAAGGAAAATCAGCCTCCTTTTATCCTGCCATTAACAAATACTTTCAAAAAGACATGTTAATAAAATATACAGTTTTAAAACTGGAGATATAGAGTGATTTATCTACCCTAAAATTTTTATTTTTTTTTAATTTTTTGAAGAGAGCACTATAATAAAGAATACATACACAACTTTTCTTCCTTTCCTCAATTACAATTTCTGTTTAGGAAACTCGTATTCGATCTCGCAGTTTCGTCAAGGCATCTTTGACATCTTTGTTCCTGAAGCTGTAGATCATTGGGTTCAACATGGGCATCGCCACAGTGCAGAACACAGACACAATCTTATCCCTCTCCAGAGAGTAGCTAGTACTAGGACGGGAATAAATGAAGAGAATGGAGCCATAGTACAGGGTCACAGCTGTCAGGTGGGAGGCACAAGTGGAGAAGGCTTTAAGTCTGCCCTGAGTAGAGCGAATCCTCAAAATGGCAGCAATGATAAAAAGGTAAGAGGCCAGGATGAGCACAGTGGGAGTAATGACATTGGTGGCCATAAGGAAATAGAGCACAGCCTGGTAACTGTCCTTCACATCACATGCCAGCTTCACCAGGGGGGGCAGGTCACAGAAGAAATCATCAATAACATTATCCCCACAGAAAGTCAGGGTGAATGTTTCCTTTGTGATGATAGTGGAGCTAGTGAAGCCTCCAGCATAAGAAGCTGCTACAAGAGAGGAAGATAATCTTGGGGACATAGCCTGTGTGTAGAGCAGTGGCTTGGAGACGGCCATATAGCGGTCATATGCCATGGCGGCCAAAAGGTAACATTCACTATATGCTAGTCCAGCTGAGAAGAAGAACTGAGCTAGACACCCAGCAAAGGAAATACTCTTGTCCTCAGAGATACATGTCAACATGATTTTAGGGGTATAAACAGTAGAATACCAGAGATCCAGAAAAGACAGGTTCCCAATGAAGAAATACATGGCTGTGTAGAGCCGGGAGTCTGTACAAATTAATGCAATCAGAGTGATGTTCCCCACCGCAGTTATGCAATACATTAGAAAGAACACCACAAAGAGAAGCAGCTGCATCACAGGGTCTGTGGTAAAACCCACCAGAATGAACTCAGTTACAGTGTGATTAGCTTTCTCCATGTATACGGGGGAAAAAATTCCTAGGAATTAAAACTTTTTTCAAAGGGAAATGCTTGTTTTAAGATATCATGAGATCCCCGGCAGAGGTCATTTTCAGGAAATTGTGTGGTCACTTATTGGGCACCTTGGCCAGGTTGTATTTAAGGTCTTCCAACTCTTCAGTTTTGTGATTTTACGGCTCCATCTATACGTCTTAGAACAATCATGGTCTGTGCTTTTGAAAAGGAAATTACAAATTGCTTCAGAACCTGAAAGGGAAGATAAGGAAATGAGGAAGGTAGTTGTCAAGACAAAGCAAGCTAAGCAATAAAAGGTAAGTGGAACATTAAAAAGTAAACAAAAGTTGATAGAGTGGATTGATGAGTGGTGGAAATTGGTAAATTAAGAGGATGATTTGTGTGAGGCTGAAGAAGAGGTGGAATGTGGCTATTGAATTTTTGAGAATAAAGAAAGGAAGTGGGGATGTGAAGTTGTTGAGAGGTGATAATTCACTAAATAAGCTTTTGCCAGGTTCTTAGGGCTGACATACAAACATCTACAAATTATTTATTAAAGCTAAAAAGATCAGGATGTTGGAGTGGAAAAATTATACAGAGGAGAAAGAGATGGAAAAGATAGTTAAATCATTAGAGAGAAAATGTTTGAGATTTTTCCGAAAGAGCAAGAGAAAGAATGCTCAGAGGAGGAAGAAACTGCTTTTCCTCCAAACAATGATAGTGCAGAGGGGCAGAAGAAAATAGAAAGAGTCAAGAGTGTTTAGTAGTAGTTGATTCATTCTCACAAATATTGAGTAGCTATTTTTGGTCTGATAAAAGCAGCAGAAAAGTCTGCTTTTATCCAAGACTCATAAAAGAATCTCATAAGACTTATCGACATAGATTAGCTACCTATAATGATTCACATGGGCACAAATAATACTTCATTAGGAAATCTCGGGCAAGAATCTTAGGTCCATCTGGACAAACTATGTTTTCCTCACTCCTTCTTACTAAAACAAAGTTTGGAGAAGAGAATAAACAATTTGAGAAATAAATATATGGCTAAGAAGTTTATCCAGCTTACAACACAGGTGTGATCCTGGACTCCTCTTTCTCTCTCACTATTCCATATCCAATCTGTCCAAGGTCTGTCAATTTTACCCTTATAACATCTCACATACACCCTCTTCTCTCCTTATCATCTCATCCTTGGACTATAACAAAGGCTGCTGGTTGGCCTCCCTGCAACAATCTTTCCAACTCAAATCCATTCTCCAGCACTCAAAAAGATTTTTTAAAGCACAGGTCTGACCATGTCACCTTTCTCTATATACTCAAAAAACTCCAGTGGATCCCTATCACCTTCAGAATACGATCTGAAATCTTCTATTTGGCACTCAAAGCCTTTCATAACCTGGCCCCTATATTTCTAGTCTTCTAATACCTTACTGACCTCCAAGTACTCTGTGACACAGTGATTAGCGGTTCCTCAAACAGCAAACATCCCAAGACTTGGCTAGTCTCTATACCTGAATGTTCCTCTCCTCTTCTCTGCCTCCTGGATTGAGAATGTCTGTTACTTTTTTGTGTCACCAGTGCTTAGCTCAGTGCCTGAAACATAGTAGGTATTTAATAAATGTTTATTGACTAATTGATTTATGAGAATGTAATATGGATGATAGTTTAAAATATAAGGGTGAAAAATTCCTGGCCAACCATGAAGTATACCTAATAAAGTCTGTTAAGAATTGTTTTGCCAAGAATCATGCAAATTCAATGAAAATTGCTTCAAATGTTAAAGGATGGGGGAGGGAGACAACTCTATGTATATCACCCAAGTTAGATACCAAAGAGTTACAACAAAGACAAGGTGCAGTATTAAAATGCATAACCTAAATCATTTATATTGAGTTGTCTAAATTTGGGGCAATAAACAAGAGGAACTAGAGATCATGACAAAAGGCAGCAAATTTAAACACACACACACATACATATATATATATATATATATATATATATATATATACAATCACTTATATATTCTCCCACTGAGACTTGATTGAATGGAACACATGACATGAAAATCAGAGGGAGTAAGAATGATGGAAAGTTTGGGAATAAAATTTAGCTCAGAACAGATCGGAGAGTCCTTGGAGTATATTACAGAACACTTGGACAGAAAGAGGATAATAGTGATAGAGCATTTCAATTGTACAGGCATTTAATGAATGTTTTTCTACATTAAAAACAGAGAAGCTAATGAATTCTTGACTTTCCATAGTGATGATTTCATCTTTCAAAAGAGGAGGAGCCAACAAGGGAAAATTCTGTTCTGAATCTAATTCTCACTAATAGGGAGAAATGATGTTAAGGAAGAAATGAGGTGATCCTTGGGAGGAAGAGAAAACTTCTGAGAGAGAGTATGTAACTGCACCCTAGATTTTAGGAAAGTAGATTTCCAAGGGTTCAGAAGAAAGACTGGTAGGATGAGGCAAAGAAAATGCTTAAAAATGAAATTCTGAAGATGCAAAGGAAAATAATTCAAATTAAAAATCAGTCAGTTAATAAATGAGTATTAACTATGTACTAAGTACCAGGCACTGTGCTAAGTTCTTGGAATATAAAAAGAGGCAAAAGACAGTCCCTGCCCTCAGGAAATTCTCAATTTAATGGAGAAGACACAAGCAAATATTATGAATACGCTCTAAAAAGAATAAATAAACAATAATTAAGAAGTCAGAAAGACTTCCTGTAGAAAATAGAATTTTAATTAGGACTTAAAGGAAGCCAGGAAAGGCAGTTGGCAGAAATGAGGAGAGAGGTTATTCCAACTTTGAGGGCCAGGCAGAGAAAATGAGATTTGCATGAATAGACTGATGTAAGTAAGTACTTAAGTTTATATGTATGTATGCATGTATGTATATACATGTATGTATGTATATTCTCTCTAATCAACCTATATTTTTCAAAGAAATATACAAAGATGGAAGTAGCAGATTAGACATAATAGAGAGTAAAAAGGAATAATTACAGTATTAAGTAAGTTTATATAAAGCTTTAGGTTTTGCAAAACATTTTACGTGTATTATCTCATTTGATGAATACAATATGATGGTATGGTTCTTTTAAAATAATATTAGGAGTATTAAACCTTATAATGGGCTGAAGGGAGGGAGGGAAGTAGGGTATTAAGTTCTAAGGGCTACAATTTTTGAAGTATGTTGATAAGTTGGAGAACATCTGGGAGCAATGTAACCAGAACGGTGAAGAGCCCAGAATCTCTATCATATGAGGGTCAGTTAAAAGAATTTCGGATGTTTACCTTACAGAAAAAAGAATCAGAGTGGGCAGGAAGTGGACATGATGACTATATTCAAGTATTTGAAGGGCTATCCTGGGAAGGAGAAATCAGTTTTGTTCTGTTTGCCCCCCAGAGGGTCAAATCAAGAGCAATGGGTAGAATTTGCAAAGAGGACAATTTAGACTTGTGGTCAGGAAATATATCCCAATAATGATAACTGTCCAAACATAGAAGAGACTGCCTTAAGAATTGCTGGATGGTTCTTTTTGGGATTCTTCAAGCAGTGGTTGTATTTTTAGTGCAGATTCATTTCTTGAATGAGTTGACCTACATCTCCCTATTGTCTTTTTGTCCTCTAAATTCTGTGATTTTGTTGTCAGTTTCATATCAGCATTTCACCTCTTTTATAAGAACATTTGACAACATTATAAGCAAATTCCATACATTTTACAACACCCACATAATGTTCTGAGTACTATCACAACTGTGGGAAATTTTCACACAACTCCAGCCATGTGAAAATAGAGATCATTCAGACAGCAATGCCTGGGATCCCATTGCTTGTATCTATCAGCAGAAATTGTCTCAGAGCTGAAAGCACAGAACTCAGGGAAGGAATACTTTTTCAATTAACATGATTGCCTATGTAAGAAAATGTATTTTTTTATGTCAGGTCTTTTCATGAAGAGGAATTTATTTATAAAATAAACTTTTTAAATGAATAGATCAAGAGATTAAGGATGGTACCAACGTTTGCATAAATTTGGGTTCATATTATTATTTTTACAAGCTAAATATTTCATTTATCCTTGTTTAATTCATTTCTGCTCTTTGACCCTCAGTTTATTCATCTGCAAAATGATAGAGTCAGGCAAGACAATCTTTATGATCTCTTCTGTTCTAACATTCTATGATTCTATAATTTTAGATTTTTGATACACTATTACATCATATAGATCTGTTAAACATTCTCAGTGTTACTAATGTACCTTGTTTTCAAATAGTCGACAATTGAAATTGCATTAATTCTGGATGTTTTTGTTCTTAAATATTCCAAATTAATAGATTTTTTTTCCTTCTAGTAAAGTCCTATTCTAAAGTCTAATCATGATGCACGAATGTCTATAGATTCTCAAAGCCTATGACAGCAAAACAGTGAAGGAAAGAAGGAAGGAAAGAAAGAAGGAATAAAGAGAGTGTCTGTCTAATTTCCTTGACTCTAGTTCTCGCGAGAGACTTTATCCCTAAAGATAATTTTTTGAAAAACATTCTTTTAGCCATCCTTAAGTACTTTTTAAAAATGGTTATTTATCAAGGTAGGCCAGTAAGAACACAAGTGCATGCACACACACACACAAACACACACACACATACACACATACATTCTTCCACAGAGTTCAGGGGAAAATGGGTTAGAGTTTGAATTATGAATGTGACAAAGGGGAACTCACTGCTCCTGGTTATTGGAATCTATTTTTTCTTTTCCAGTTTGTGAGATGCTCAACAATTTCCCATTAATCACGATCTGTGTCCATTTGTCCTTGACTACTCATACAGACACTGGCATTGATTGATCCAGGAAATGCAGCTAGAACACTGATGGGATGAAAGTAGGTCCAAAATCATAGGAACATGTGATACTTGCAAAGATCTCCTCCAGCCAAAGATGTGGTGGGGACAGAGACAAAGACCAAGATCAAAGATAGAGCTAAGACTTTTCCTTTTTTTCCAAAGCAGTTCATTCTTAAGGGATTTTGCCAAATACTATACTTGTTCCAACCTTTCAAATAACTCTGCTTCTTTAGGTTGTTTATTCGCAAATGATCCTGGGCATGGCAGACTCCCTTGACCTATCCAAATATGATTCTTCTGCAATATCTTTCCAGTTCAAAAGATTTTTTTAATCTAAAGACTATGATCTTACCTAGTTGAAGAACCAAGGCTAAAATGCTGTAAAGCAGGGTGGTTTTGATCTCCCTCTTATATTGGTATTTGTATTTACATTTCTTCTTGTATGTTATATACACCCTGAAGAATGTAAGCTCATTGAAGGTAGGGACTTTAAAAAAAAAAATTTGTGTTCCCAGTACCCAGCATTCTATCTTTAACTTGCACCAATTAAACAATAGATGATTGTTGACTTTACTTGTGCATTATCAGCATATAATAAATGTATGTTGCATATTTATTAGAATGATTTTGATCTTTTACACTTGATGGCAATCCTTCATGTAGTAAGGTCTTACTCACATCCATTTCATGACTGGGAAATGAATCCAGAACTCTGCTCAATCTTAGGCAATCACCTACAAGAATCAACACAACAAGATTGAGTTATATTATCTCTTTCCTTCCATCTCCAAGCCTCATATTCCCAGATATTCAGTCAGAAATCCACAGATAGAAAAGAGAAGCTCAACCCTACCCATGTCTGCACAAGTCATGAGAATCCATCTTTCAAACATCCAGAAATCCAATTGAGTGCTAACTAGGGGACTTCTGTTTCAGCACTAACCCATATGCCCCACACTCCCCCTGCCCCTTTTTGTTCCAGTTCAAATTTCTTGTCTGTCATGACAATTAAATAGGGAAGATTTGCTCCCCATAGAAGCTCTTAATGGTACTTTGATGAATCATGCAGTGCTTGAAGGAAAAATAAGGCTGAAAACAAGGATGAAATGTCCAAGTGGAGGAAAAGGAATAGTCATTGATTTTAATTTCCAAAGTAAAAATCATTACTTCTCTCTCCATCAGATGCACCAGAAATGTTATTCTAAGTCAGTTTCAGGAATACAGTGAATATATATGCCTGTGAGCTATTCAAAGCTTGTTTTTATCTCCTCCAGACCTTTACTGTGGCTTACCCCCCAAATCCTTAATCCCTAATGTTCTCATACTTCTAGGTAGCTATCCAGTGCCCTCTTATGAAAAAAAAATGTAATCTTAAGCTAGCTATTAATCCCATGCCCTGGGAACTTTCCACTATACATCAAAAATCTCTTCCTCCATCCCTAGAGTCCTTAGCCTCTGCCACTTAATCTGATTCCATCATACATGGTAAGGTTAGTGATCATGAATGGACTCCTGTGTTGCCCCACTCAAATGATAATTAGTATCTTCCCTTTGACTTTCTAAGGTGTCAGTGATGGACTAATCAGTGAGTTAAATGGGATTTTAGAGAGAGACAGGTCAGTGGAGGACATATTTCAAGACAGAAAAGGCCTTATGTCATAGCTCAAATCTCACCATATGAACAGATTTGTACTTTGCCAATTTGAAGAGTCAAATCTAGTTGTAAAAACAAGAAGGAAAAAAATACATATACATACACATAAATATATACATATATATACACACACATACAAACATATATGTGTGTATACACACACACACACACACACACACATATACACATGTCCAGTCCTGGTCACTGGAATAAAAACTTACCAACAACTGCAGGAATGCTATTACCACAATGGAACCTCAATGGAACCTAAATCTACAGATACCAAAATCTTTATATATCTGTTATCACATCCCCAGAGGATGACTAGAGTATAATCAGAGGGTTTAGATTCCTAATGCCTCAGGGATCCATAACTTGGAAAGTCTCTGAAACGGCAGTTATACAAAATGACATATTGTCTGATTATAAATAGTTATCAGAGACATAGTGAAGCTCAGGCTTAAAAATCATGGAAGAAAATAAAAAGTTAGTCCTTTGAACATAGAAGGTCAGAACTTGATGTGATCTTAGAAAAGAGAATATTAATCATGGATGGGACCTTACACAAAATCAGCACTGGACAGGGCCTTGGAACATAGAGTAGCAATAGTGGAAATACTCAACAGAACATAGAAAGTCAGAGCCTTTGAAAGGAATATCAGATTTGGAAGGATCTTCAGAATATAAAATTGAAAAACTAGAAGGAATCTTAAGACATACAATACCTAAGCCAGAAAAGAGTTTGGAATATAAGTCATAGAATTTCAAGTAAGAAGAAAGTTTGAATCTAGAATATCAGACCTGAAAGTGACCTCAGAAATCAGTGAGTCCAACATGCTCGTTCTATTCAGAATGGCAAAGAAACATGTTGGAGGTATCTTTACTCCCTGATCTTATCTCCATATCAAAACCTACCAGCCTCTATTCTTATATGGATATATTTTATTTTACATGTTGAACTGTAGAGAATTCACATAGTGAAAATCAGCCCATGATATCACAAATGCTGATTTATACTGTGTCTAAATAGAGCAAACTCACAAGATAGTCACTCATTCCTTTTGACTCTAATATTTGATTTCCCTGAATCTAGCATTAGAAATGATAAATGATCTATCCACCCCATAAGTGGCTTTATAAATTTATAAATTTCTACACTACGTAGACTAGATAATCAAAATAAATACCTGATTCTTGAACTAATATACATCCAAAATCACTCAATTTTTATTAATATTCTTCAATCTTGAATAAAGCAGGGTATGCATTTGATCAGTCCTAGCATAGTTGAAAAGAAGAAAGATATCCTGGTATAATACAAATAGGGATTGGCCTGGGGGGGGCAGAAGATTTGGGTTGATCAACTTAATAGCTGTAGAGTGAAAATTTACTTACTTTACATAAGCTTTCCTTTCCTCATCTATAAAATGAGAATTGAGGCAACCCATTATCAAGTCAATCAATAAATGTTTTTTTTAAAGAACTTGCTTTCTCAGGCTGTACAAACACTGGGGTTGGAAAGACAAAATTGAAACAGTTCCTTAACTCAAGGAGTTAATGTAATCAAGGATATTAAGATGTGTTACATATAACTATATAAATAATGCATACAAAATCAATCCAAGGTCATTATGAAAAGGAGGGTACCAGCAGCCAAAAGAATCAGTTAAAGACTTTTTGCAGAAATGCACCATTTAAGCTATGTTTTTAAGGAAAAAGAGGTTACAAGATATAGACATAGGGAGGTAGACTATGATGTATGCAAAATGGTAAATAAGTCAGTATGACTGGATTGCAGAGTGATGGAAAGGGAGTAATGAAGAAAAAAGAAGAGAATGACAGGAAGGATTATGCTTGTGAAAAATCTCTAAATGGAAAACAATGGTGTTTGTATGTGAATTCCTGAAGGAATAGGAACCCAATTTAATTTTTCAAACAGGGATGTGACAAGATCAGACCCTCACTTTAGAGAAAGGGTGATTTGTGGAAGGTGTATTGCAATGGGAGAAGGTTTGAGAGAGGGAGACCAAGTAGGAGATTTTTTGAAATTGTCAAGTTCAGAGATTATGAGGGGCTGAACTAGAGTGATAAGTCTGTGATTAGAGAACAGGGGCCATACACAAGAGATGTTTTAGAGGGAGATTAGACAGTATTTGACACCTAACTAGATATATAGGGTGAACATAGAGTCAAGGATGAATTCGGGGCTTCTTTTAATGGCAATAGTCAAGTTTAGATGAGAGGTGGGTTTGGGCAAGAAAAATAATAAGTTCTGTTTTATATTATTTCAGTTTGAGATTGCTTCAGAGAATCCAGTTTGAAACATCTAATAGGAAGTTACTAACAGATAAATGGAGCTCAGATATGTAGATCTCTATGTCTTCTGCATAGAGAAGATAATTGAACACAATGCAAATTATCATAACCACAAGTTTGAGCAAATAAAAAGGAAAGAGAAAATGTCATAGTACAGAGCCTTAGGGTACACCCACAACGATGTGATGTGATATAGTATGATGATCTCAGAATCAAAAAAAAAAACCTAAGTTCAAGTTTTTTTTTGTTTTGTTTTTATGAAATTTACTTATGACTGTGAGTAGGCCAGTCCTCCAGGAAAAAAAAAAAACTTTAAGACTTCATCATAAACTTTTAAATAAGAATAGTAATGAAGCCAAACACACTACTGCACTCAAATAGCAGAGTAGACAATTGAGACTTTAACATTAATATTTATTTCCCATTTTAAAAGAGAGAGCACACATCATTTGGGAAATGTCTAAACATTCTGCATCAACTCAAAAGAATATCAATGAGCTAAAAGCATCGTACATATGAAGAATACAAAGAATGGAAAATTTTGTATGAACTGATGCAAAAAAGGGAGTGACACAATGAAACTGTTTTGTCCAATGACTACAACAATGCAAATAGATAAAACAAAATAAACAGACTTGAATGTTCTATTATTAAAATGACCACACTTAACTACTTCCTGCAATAAAAAGACATGAAAAAAAATAAATCTCGTTTTCTTCTTTGAAAGTGGTGTAGTTCTATAGGTGTTGAAGACTCGATTGATGTGAAAGCTAGTTTATCTGAATTTTTTTTGTTTGTTTGCTTTGTTTTGATTTATGTTTTTGGATTTTTTGTTACAAGCGTGGTTTCTCTAGATGGGAGAAAGAGAGGAATATATTTGGCAACAAAGATTGTATTAAAAAATAAAAAGTATCCATCAAAATAGAATTTTTAAAAGAGAGAGGTCATGGTTTAACCCAAATACCACTTGGTCATATATAAGTAACACTTAGTGTGAACGAATTGATCATGTACTCATAAAGAAGGCTCTTGATAGGAAATATAAAAGGGGTACATAAAAGGAAGCAGAGAACACCAAGGAAAAGCTCCATGGGCTTGCCAGATTCTTGTTTTCCATTCTATCTCCCACTACTCCATTCCTCACACATAACAATCTAAGTCCTGGCTCTGCATCTTTGAACTGGCTGGCTTCCATGCCTGGAAATGCTCTCTTCTCTCTTCTACCTCCTATCTTCCCTGGTTTCCTTCAAAACTCCAATCAAATCCTATCTTGTAGCAGGCCTTTCTCAGTATCCCCTGGTCTACTACCTTTCACTGAAATTACCTTTAGTTTACTCTGTATACCTTGCATGTATATAATTATATATTCCTTATATCCATGATTAGAATGTGAGCCCCTGTAGGCAGGGATTATTTTCCCTTTCTTCATATCCCTAACGCATAGCACATCTTCTGCCACATAGAAAGTTCTTCATTATTAGTGACTGATTACCACACATATTCATTTCAATTCAAAAAACAATTATTAACCACCGGTGGCATGTGGTCTGATGTTAGGTTAGTGGGAGATATAAAATTTAATTAATCTATGGTTCTTGCTCTCATGAAGCTCACAATCATTGAGGGAGATAAGACGCTAATACATTTAGTTTTAATACACAGAGTTTCTCATGACAAGTTCAGTAGGAAGATGCAAAACTAGAAATGTAAAATCAAATGCCATGGGAGATAGTGCCTGAAGAAATTCTTTTAGCAACAGGATGAATAATAATTCAGATGCTGGTGATTATAGCTCTATATCTCAAGAACTACTGGTACCTACAGTTCAGTGGAATATAAGAGTTAGCATGACTTGGCATAAGAGCAGTTAATTCAGTCAATCAATTTTTTTTTCCTACTCATTGTACTACTCTGGTCCTAAGACTAATGTTTGGTATTGAGAGAGACAGAGAGACAGACAGAAAGATGGAGACAGAGAAAGAGAAGGAGAGAGGGATGGTTCTCCCCTAGCCAGCGTGGTAGAGTGGAATTAGCATTAAGTTTCAATTTAGGAGACCTGGGGCTTTACAAAGAGCTTATTGGGGGGACAAGTCAAGGCATTTTAATTTCTCTATGCCTTAGTTTTAGTCTGTAAAATGAGGAGGTCAGACTCTAAGGTTCATCCCATTCCTGATATCTTTTTTTTGCCTTTATTTATATCAACTTAAAAAAAGATAGAGATAGAGATGCATAGGTATAGTTTATAGATATAGATGATATAAATATAGATAATATAGATATTCTTGGACATTTCTTTCTATGCAAATATAATATTTAAATCTATATTTTTCTATATAGCTATATATAAATATAGATATATGGGTATATATTCTAAAGGTGATTTTGCCTTGGTGTACCGGAAAGAGTACTGGACTTGGAGTCAGGGAATCTGTCCAATTGTCCCCTCTCAGAACCTCAGTTTCCTAAATTGGAGGTAATAATGCAGGGACCACCTACTTCAAAAGGTTGTGGTTAGGAAAGTACTTAGTATTATCATAATGTGAATTATGGTTAAGTGACTGAAAATTGTATTCCTATTTAGCATATGAAAAAATTCAAGCTCAGAAGAGTTATAAAAATAGTAACTAGATAGGACAATCTATAGAGTTCAAATGTGGCTTCAGATGTGTTACCAGCTGGGGAGATAATTTAATATCTATTTGTCTCAGTTTCTTCAGACATAAAAGGAGAATAATAATAGCACTTGCCTCACAGAGTTGTTATGAGGATCAAAGGAGATAACAATAGTAAAAAAATGATTAAGGGGCAGGTAGGTGGTACAGTGGATAGAGCACTGGCCCTGGATTCAGGAGGACCTGAGTTCATATCCAGCCTTAGATACATAACACTTACTAGCTCTGTGACCTTTAAGCCCATTGCCTAACCAAAAAAAAAAAAAAAATTAGCACAACATCAGGCACATAGTAGACGTTATATAAATGCTTATTTCCTTCTTTTTCCTACCCCATCAATTTTCTCACCTGAAAAATGGGGTTAATAACATCTACCTCCCAGGGTTATTGTGAGGGTAAAAATGTCAAGCATTTTGCAAACTTTAAAGTCCTAAATAAATGCTACTATTATTAGAAGTTCAATTCAAAAGTCAGTGATCAGCATTTAATAAAAATGAAGGCAGTAGTTGTGATTAAGGGAATGATGAAAAAATGATGTTTACTGGCTCTGCTTTTTTCCAATAAGCATGTCAAGTTCAGCTATTCAAATGTAATCAAGTAGTTTAACTACTTACCCTTTTGCCCTGGTATCTCAACCCACTGGCACATTGGAACTAAAGACTTATGGTTAACATGGACTGGAGTGTGTAAAGATGACCTCTTACAAAAGAAGCTCTTGGAAAAAAAGAATCTGGGACTACATAAACATGGTGGGTAATACTATATAGAGGTGATTAAAAGAAACATCAGGAAGGCAAGTCAGTAACCAGAGAAGCAGAAAATTGCACAATTGGAGGATACTCCAGAAGTCAGCTAATCCAAATCCTCCCTAAAACATGGATTCCCTCTATAATGTCATAAACAAAACCGATGGTCATCCTGCCAGAGTTTGTAGCCCTTTATTGATGGGAACTCCCTGCATCTTAGAGCAATCCACAGTACTTTGGGAAAGTTCTATTTACTTAGCCATGCCCTGAGCTTCTTCTCAACCACAGTCTAGGTAGGTCACATCTTTAAAGGTATCATTTAAACAGTATGTAAGAATCCATCTGCAAGTCTTTAACTTCCCTCAGGGAAAAAAATGTCACAAATTTGTTTTGTTTTGTTTTTTGTTATCATGATCAGGGACATCAATGTCCATTTTTACCCCAACATTTAATTCAGCAGTCTCATGTAAGACGATGACAACAAAATGGGATAAAACTAATAGACTGGAAGAGAGGTGATTGAAATGAAGTGGAAGAGAATCTAATGGAATTGAATGGAATAGAAAGAATGTAATATACTTCAGAGAAGACCTTTATATTTGACTTTGTAACACTAATGCCCACCATGATCTTGGATGGATGGATGAAAGTATAAAAATTTTGTAGATCATTTATTCCAATGTAATTATTTTATAGATGGGGAAACTAATATCCATAAAGGGGCAATAATTTTCCCAACTCCACACATCTAGTTAATGCCAGAGCTGGGACTAGAAGTCAGGGGTCAGAGCTAATAGTACAGTACTGTTCTGAGACAATTATTTAATGATGGCCAATCTCCCTCCAATGCAAAAATTCGTAGGACCAAATTTGGAAGAAATTACCAAATGCAGTAACATCTGACCAGTCAATTCATTAAGCATGGTCTCACATAGAGCCTTATATATTTACAGCCTAGAGATGCTGTAATAAGAATCATTATATTCATATTCAGCCTATTATGTAGTAGAAAAATATACCAAAAAATAAAAGATTTGTGTTTTCATCATCATGGATTCTCTTGGGTGTAGGAAATCCCCTCCACTAAAAGAGCTTACTTCCATGGCTCAGTAGATGGCATCCTAGGGAGCTGCTTAAGGCTCTTGTAAGTCAGGCAACTTGTCCAACATCACTTAGTCAGTAAATGTGATTGGCAGGATTTAAATTCAGTGGAATCCAAGACCAATGGTCTTCCCATTACACAATGGTGTCACAATGCAGCTAAATCACAGAGCATTGATCCAAACAAAAGACAGGCAACATAAGAAAGTGGAAAAAGTTTCTGGTAGTATTGACCTAGGAGACAAAAGGCTTAGGTCAAGTTCTGGGTCTACATCTGTGACCTTTGACAATCACTGAACCCCTTCAGGTTTCAATTTCCTTATCTGGAAGAGGATAGGTTTGAGATCTCTGTGATTTCAAAAAGCTCCAATAGTTTATGATTGTGACTCATCATTGGCTCTCTATGACCTTTCCAGAGGAATTATTGTACTATTTTTCCTATTTTTTCCAATAAAAATGCAGAATTTGTGGCCTTGTGGGGAAGACCTTTGGGTATAGTAAAAGTTTTCCGCTCTGTGCTTGAAATGTTTCAGATTCATGGAAGGCAGCATGACTTCATAGAAAACTAGATTTTAGTAGGTCCCAGCTCTGCCACTAGGTGGCAGTGTGACCTAGAGAACAGCACAACTTTTCTGAGCCTCAACTTCATCTGTTAACACGAATAAGTAATTATTGCACTATCTGCCCCATAAGTTAGTTGTGAGGAAAGTGCTTTGCAAAAGCATAAGTTGCTATGGAAATGCGTCATGAAAAAAACACATCTGTTCTTCACTTTCCCCATATGAATTGTTAAAGGAAATGTTGATCCAAAATTTGAGGGGAATTTATGCCTTTTCAGGGATTATTGCTGAAGCATAAATAACTACTCCAGTGGGAGGGTGGGGAATCATGTGACTAATAAACGCGAGGCCAAATATAATTCCCACAAATGGCCTCAAAATTGGGATGATTTTTACTGTTCTTTTGCCTTCTAGGGTTCTATGAGCAATTTTGAAAGTTGCACTAGGATTTAGAGGTTCTCGTGTAATTATTCATTTTTTTCATATTTTAAGCACATGTGAATTTTTGTTTCTGAAATCAGTTCCTTTCTGTCCTTTTTTTCCAATGTAGTAAAAGACCATTGAATTGTATATTAAAAATGCAGTTTTTAGTCCTTATTCTTTGGATTGCTCACTGTGTTACCCTGGATAAGTCATTTCTCTCCTCCCAGCCCGAATTTCTATAAAATGGGGATACACAAATTCATCCTACCTACAATACATGGTTGTGGTAAGGACTAAATGAAATGAAGTATGTACTAAATGGATTTGGGATCACATAGATTCAGGAATTAACTCCAATAACATACATTGAAAGCTATTCATGTCAGCCTGTAAAACATTTTCATGTCTTCCCCACAAGAAAAATATATTTTTGTGTATGTATACATATGCACATATACATACATAGATACACACATACATTTGGGGGTGGATATGAATGTGTATATGTACACATATATAATGTATATGGATAAATACATATAGATGGGGGAGGACATGGATGAATAGATAGACAGATAGATAGATAGACAGATAGATAGATAGATAGATAGATAGATAGATAGATAGATAGGTAGATAGATAGATAGGAAGAAAAGCACTTTGTAGTGCTACAAGGATGTAGTCTAGGGCCTCACACACAATGAGAAGTCAATATGTTAAATTATAGAAATAGCTGATGTCATTTTTTCCTATGAGCTATACATCTATATTCCTGGAGATTGTACAGTTCAAACACTAAGAAGAATTTGCAAGTATATAAAGTACCCATGGAAATGTGAGTTGAGATCATTACTATTCCTCAAAATCTTTCTTGAACATCTCCTCATGAATTGGCTTCGTCCCTGTGTTGTCAAAGGCTATGGCAGTAGAGTTCAACCTGAAAGAGACTCTGTCAAGCTAGAAAGGCATCTATGATGGCTCTGCTAATGCGCTATGAATTTGTCTCTCAAGAGCCAGCAAAGCTAAATTCATCAACTTCACTAATACTGTGAATTATATGGACTTTGTGAGAGCAGGTAGAGGGGTCAGTTTTTTTCTATCTACTGAATACTTTTCTTTGTGGGGCTAAGTCTCAACTTCAGGATAAAAATAAAATTCTGGAGGACATTATCTTTGGGACATGTGAGGGTCATTGAAAGAGTGGTCTATTTCTTTCTCTGTCCAGAAGGTATGAGCAAGGACATTTAGGGTAGTGATATATCTTGAAGAAGTATTTAAGAAAACAAGAGAAGACCCCCAGAAGAGTGAAAGAGACTTTTTTGACTACTTATGGGATTGTGGTAGAAGTCTTTTGCTTTTTCTACCTGGTGAAATAAATCTTTTCTCTAAGTAATTTTGTTAACCTGAATGTTTATATGACAAGTGTACACTTTTAGAAATACATCCTAATATTTGAGGTAAATCACTCCCAAGAACATAGAACTATGACTCATAGGAGAAAAAAAAGTAATATACTATGTTTATATAGTATAATTACTTTTTATTGAGTGTCCATTTTGTTCAAGCCTCTGGGCTAGGTCACTTTCCTTTTCTAAAGGGACTTAGAGGAGAATCAAATTTGGATGCCACAGCAGCAAGGGGTTCTTAGCCTTGGGTCTTTGAATGTGCTTTTATGTTATTACTATTATCGTAACTATTTTCATACAATAATAATATTTCAATAGTATTAGTTTCCTTTGTAATATATTTTATCTTATGTATTTAAAAACATTATTCTGATATTGTTAAGGATGCATAAGTTTCTCTAGACTACCAAAGGTGTCCCTAACAAAAAGAAGATAGAGTCCCTGCTTTATTGGAAACCATGGACAGAGCAAGTTCTGACTTCCCAAGGGAAATCTTCAGTGACAACATACCCCAAAGGATGTTATTGTGAAGTCCTGAAGAGTAAACCCAAGGTTTGTAACTCCAGATATTTCTTTTTGGTCACAGGTTGCCCATAAAAACAAATTATATTTATTTAGTATCTAGAATATAAAAAGGGCACTATCTTGGGCACTGGAAGACCAACCAAGTGTTAAAAGCTAACACCTTACCTCTGTGAAACAATTTAATGGGAAAACAAAAAGCAAAATATGGAACAATAAAATACATCAGAAAGATTCTAAATATGTTGTGTATTTTAGGGACAAAGGTGACTACTGACTGGATAAACAGTGAAGGTTTCTTGGGAGAGGTGCTATTTGGGATGGGCTTTTAAAAGATAGGTATGAATTCAAAAGGCAGAGGGAGTCAGGTCTAGGCATAGAGAAAAGTTTGAATAAAGCCCAGAGGTAGGAGAGTATGTGACTAATTGGGGGCAGGAAGGGTGTAGGGTTTCCTCTATTGGCTGGAGAATAAAATGTCCAGAGGGAAGTAATGGAAGCCCACTGGGTTTGAAGCCTAAGTGACTAAGACTTAATTCTGTTGGACTCAGAAATATGAAAGGCTAAGGCTCTCCCTTGACCTCTTTCTCCTGGTGCGGGTTGCAGCTTCCAAGGCCCAGGAGTTGTTATTGATCCCAGTTCTAACAAGCTGCTCTGGGCACTATTAAGATTGATTGGGTGCTGAGAGACAGACTATTACCAAACTTGAAAGCAATTTCATTCCTCATTCCTAAACAAGTTGCAAAGGACCTAATTAAGTGAGATGGATTGTAAATAGGAAAACTTTCTGGGTGATAAGGAGTTTCAGTCAGACTTTGAAAGTCAATTTCTATGGCCTGCCATGGTCAGGGCTTCTATCACTGTGTCTCTTAATCTATTCTCCCTTTTATCATTCCCTCCCTCTTATCCATTCCTCTCCTATTTCTCTGTTGGATAAGTTACCTTTCTATACACAATTTAGTGTATGTGTGTGTGTGTGTGTGTGTGTGTGTGTGTGTATACATATATTTTTCCATCTTTAAACCAATTCTGATAAGAGTGAGGTTCAAGCATTGCCCACAACCATCATCTCCATTTCCCCTCCCACAAGTAAAAGCTTGGCTCACTACTCCACTAAGAGTTCATTAGTGTATCTATTTTTCCCTTGTACCTTCTAGCATTTATCGTTTCTGATAGGTGTGAAGCAGCATCTCAGAGTTGTTTTAATTTGCATTTCTCCAATCAATAGTAATTTAGAGCATTTTTATATGATTATAGATAGCTTTTATTTCTTCTTCCAAAAACTGACTGATTATATCCTGTGAGAATTCATCCATTGGAGAATAGCTCTAATTTTTTTTATAAATTTGATGAAATATTTGAGAAATGAGGCCTTTAACAGCGAAAGTTGTTATAAAAATTCATTATGTTGCTTTATTGTCTATGGTACCTTTTAGCAAAATGTCATTTCCCTGATTATCCCTTTCAGTTAAGTAAATGTTTGCTTTTACTTTGTCTGAGATCATAATTACTCTTCCTGCCTTATTTTCCGTTAAACTGAAGCATATTGACTCTGCTTCAGACCTTTATTTTAATTCTTTGTTTGCCTTTCTGTTTCAAATGTGTCATTTGTAAATAAATTCTAGTTTCTAATCCATTCTACTATCTGCTTTCTGTTTTATGGGTGAGTTCATCCCATTCACATTCACTGTTATGATTAACTGTGTGGTTTCCTCCAGTACATTTTCTTTTGTTTCTTCTCTCTCTCTTTTTATCCTGTCCCTCCTCAAAAGTCTATTTTGCTTCTATCACTGTGTCTCTTAATCTATTCTCCCTTTTATCATTCCCCTCCCTCTTATCCCATTCCTCTCTTATTTCCCTATTGGATAAGTTATCTTTCTATATACAATTTAGTGTGTGTGTGTGTGTGTGTGTGTGTGTGTGTACATATATTCTTCCATCTTTAAACCAATTCTGATAAGAGTGAGGTTCAAGCATTGCCCACAACCATCATCTCCATTTCCCCTCCCACAGTAAAAGTTATTCCTTATGTACCTCTTTTTTTCTGAGAAAATTTTCTACATTTCAGCACTCCTTTCACTCTTCTCCCAGCGCATCCCTCCTTCTCACCCCTTCATTTTCTTTGGAGATCATTCCAGCCTAATTAACTCCCATCCATGCCTTCTATCTATGTAACCTCCTTTAACAGCCCTAATAATGATAAATTCATCGGAGTCACATGTATTATTTTCCCATATAGAAATGGAAACATTTTAGTTTTATTGAGGACCTAATTTAGCTTTAATGAGGACTCTTTCATGTTTACCTTTTAATGCTTCTCTTGAGTCTTGTGTTTGAATTTTTTATTCAGCTCTGGTCTTTTTATTCTGCTCAAATTTTCTGTTCAGCTCTGTTCTCTTCAACAGGAATGCTTGAAATTACTCAATTTCATTACAGGTCCAACTCCCCACCCCCCAAAGTATTATACTTAGTTTTGCTGAATAGGTTATTCTTGGTTATAATCCTAAATCCTTATTCCAAGTCCTCCATTTTTTTAAATATATAACCCACTAAATCTTGTGCAATCCTTATTATGACTCCTGACTGTGGCTTTCTCACAACAACCCTGTAAGATAGAGACTATTATTGTGTTATAATGTAACCTCACCTCATAAGGTGCCAAGTTCCTTATAAACCAGGACTAGCTCCTTTTTGTTATTATATACTTCATACATAGAACAATGGGAAGGAAAGGCAATAAGTCTTTTTATAGTGCCTTCTCTCTCTCCAGTTAAATGAGTTTCCCCAGCTCCTACAACTGATCCCCATATTCTCATAGGACATGAATTTGTGGTCATGAGATCATAGATTTAGACCTGGAAGGGACTTCAGAGACCTTGGAGTCCAATGCCTTTTTATTTTATATATGAGGGGTCTGATTCACAGAAAGATTAAAGGATTTTACTGCACCATTGTGGTTGCTTTTGTCTGGCCATTCTCTAAATCATCTGTATTACTTCCTCTCTGCATAGCTTCTTTATAATTAAATGCCTAAATGCCTATCTCGAAGTTAACTTTAATTTCTTACATAGATTCACCAAAATTTAGTCATGAGACTCCAAATTAAAACTTTTGGAAGAGTTTTACCATGATTTTTAAAAAACAGACAGATGCCCAGCAGATGAGAAGCTCTTTTTTCAGGCCTCCCCTTCCCAGCTATACCAAGGGTCCATGGGTGAGTTCTGTAGCTTTGCCCAGAGCCCTTGGTTAGTGTCTTTCAAGATCTAAACTCCAATCAGTTCTTCCTCATGTAGTTGAATGGATCTGTCAATGATCAGGAAGATCAGTGACAAGTTCTAATGGAATAATACCTTGTCCTTCTGATTCCTACACAAGGATCCATTGAAAAAGAAGATAGGTAAAGATTTAAGGCAATATTGAAATTGGTCTCTTGCCTTTAAATCCAGTATGATTTCCCTTGTGAATAGATCATATCAGTCTGTGGAGCTCCCTGCTCCATGTTATTGAAGCTGTCGTGGTCTATATTACTCTAAAAAGTGTGGAATCTCTTATAAACTATGAAAATGATGTAATTGTTGGGTTTGATTTTTTTTTCTAGATGATAAGTCACAAATATGATGAGAGGGTTGTTGCTGCTGGGTTTGATTTTTTTGGTTTTCTTCTTACCTTTCCTTTCATCCTTTTTGCTTTGTACAGAGAATAAGGATATATCTATTTAGAAAATTTATCAAGAGGCAGTGAGGTGTATTGAAGAGAGAGCTGAACTTAGAGGTGAAATATGAACTCCCATACCTGTGTAACTGTGGCCAAATCATTTAACCTCTCTAAGCCTCAGTCTTTTCATCTATAAAATGGGTCTAATGATATTTGCACTAGCACTACAGAGTTGTGTAAGGTGTGTTGGAAATATCAAGATGCCACAGAAATGGGATTTATCATTATAGAAGCATAGGATTTACAGCTAAAAAGGATACTAGAGACCATGTAGTCCAACCATCCATTCACTTCACAGATGAGGAAACTAAGGCCCAGAGAGAAAAATCATTTTGCTCAAGGAAATAAATAGTAAATTACAGAACTAGGTTTTGAAATGGGTCCTCCAACTCTTTCCCATTATGCACTGTGGACTCTTGCTATCAAGTAGAAAGGTGAATGGAAACCTGAAAGTCCACTGGTAATCCAGGATACTTTCTAATTGACTGACAGTAAACCTGAGATGATAAATTGGACAAATGAGGTAGACCCAAAGCACCAAGGTAGCCAATCTCAACCGAATCAAGGAAAATTCTGAAGCAGAAGTTACAAACTGTGGGTTGGCCAAAATGTAGGAATCCAGGTCCAGACATCATGGGGCAAATCTAGAACTTGGAAATTTTAGTAAGAGAATGGCTAAGCAAGATCAGGTGACTTACTATCAAGTCAGAACTAGACAACTGTCTACAATTCAGAGTTCTCCTCCATCCTCATGATTCTTTCTAAATGCACATGCTCGTTTCCCTCTAGAAAATAGGGTTTTTTGAATACTAGTATGTGTGGCAGAAGGAAAAAAAGAGAAAAGAATGACTCTGACACTAAGGAGCTATGAAGCAAAAATAAAGATATTTATTCTTCAACAATAGCTCTTAGTTTCTTTCTTCAGATATTAGGGAGAAATCAAAAGAATCCACAGTAAATGGAAAGATTAAATCAGTAAGAATCCCCACAGGCCAAGAAAAACACATTTGATTCTGAATCCTGGCATTTGGACTGCAGTCATGTTTTTATCCATTTGATGAGCTCATAAGGGACAGGTTTTAAGGGTACCATAGCTAATGAGTGTTTGAATGGGAATCTGAAATACAGACCTTCCTTTTAAAGTATAGCCTAGGTCATTTCAACCTAGTCCAAAACCCCACCAGGATCCCCAGCACTGGGACAAAGACATTCTCCTCCATATACAGAAAAGAAGGGAACCCCTCCAAACCAATTGAACTATTCCAGTGGGCAAATGTGAGAAAAAATTTCCCTTATTAAAGGGATAAATAGACGGTCAAGAGTCTTGGTAGCTAATGACATATACTAATAACAAGTACAAATTTATCAAACCACAGTAAAGCAAGCTACCTAGCAAAATAGGATAAGGTTGTGCATTTCTTAGTCATATTTTATTATTTTCTCAATTACATGTAAACAAAAATATTTAATATTAGTTTTTTTTTAATTTTGAGTTTTAAATTCTCTCCCTTCCTTCCTCTTCTCCCCTTCTTTGAGAAGGCAAGCAATTTTATACAGATTAGAAATGTGAAGTGATGCAAAACATTTCCCATATTAGCCATGTTGCAAAAGAAAATGCAGACCAAAAAGAAAAATAGAAATGCATTTTTAAAACATTTCCAGAGAAACAAAAAATGAAGTGGAGACTGCAAGCTACAGAAAGGTGCCAAGTGCCCAGAACAATAAGAATTGTGCAAGGAAATTTTAAGAGCGTGCCCAACTTTACAAGGATATATCCCATTACTTATTCTAGGGAAGAATTTAATTGCTGATACAAAACTTGATTTTAGAAATGGTCCTCTGGATGGCGTCTTTAACTTCTTTGTTCCTCAAGCTGTAAATGAGGGGGTTCAACATGGGTATCACTGCTGTGTAGAATACAGACACCACCTTATTGAGGTCCAGGGAGAAGCTAGCGCTGGGCCGCACGTAGATGAAGAAGAGGGTCCCATAAAAGATGCTGACGGCAGTTAGGTGGGAGGAACAGGTAGAAAAGGCTTTGCGCCTTCCCTCAGCAGAACGGATTCTGAGGATGGCTATGAGGATGTAGATGTAGGACACAACGATTATCAGCCCACTGAACACCAGCACTGATCCAGCCATGACAAAAAGGACAATCTTGTTGACTGAGATGTCAGCACAGATGAGAGTAAAGAGAGGTGAGATGTCACAAAAGAAATGATTGATGACATTTGGGCCACAGAAGGGGAGATGGAAAGCAGCAGTGGTATGAGTCATGGTGCTTGTGAAACCTGCAGCATAGGGACCAGACACAAGCTGGATGCAGAGTCTCTGGGACATGGCCACAGAGTAAAGCAGGGGGTTACAGATAGCCACATAGCGATCGTAGGCCATCAATGCCAAGAGGAAGCATTCGGTGGCCACAAAAAATCCAAAGAACCATTGCTGCAAGGCACAGCCCAGGAAAGAGATGGTCTTTCTCTCCTCAAAGAAGTCTCTCAGCATCTTGGGGGCTACCACAGAAGAGAAACTGATGTCCACAAACGATAAGTGGCTAAGGAAAAAATACATGGGGGTGTGAAGGCGGGCATCAGTTCGGATAAGGAAGATCATTCCCAGGTTTCCTGTCAGATTGAAGAGATAAAAGGACAGAAACAGCACAAAAAGGATGACTTGCAGCTTAGGATGACACTTCAAACCCACAAAAATGAACTCCATGACCCTGGTGTAGTTTCCATTGGCCATTTATTCCTGGTGGTCTCTGCTGAGAAAAAGACAAAAAGACAATATATTTGGAATTGATGCCTTCCAGCATGAATGTCCATAGCTGTACACTGACCCAGACCTAATCCACCAGCCAGTGAGAGAAAGACAACCAAATTTACTAGGATCCCAGATACACTTCTATTGGCAATACATTTCATTCATTTGCTGATATTATTAATTATTATTATTAAGAAAAAGAGATATGTCAAATGGCATAATGGATAGACAGCTGGTGTTAAAGTCAGGAAGACATGAGTTCAAGTGCTGAGTCTGACATATATTGGCTGTGTGACCCTAGGAAAGTCACTTAACTTGAGCAAGCACTTAATGGTGCTTTAAGCATGTCTCTAAGACTCTGAGTCAGAACCTTCTCTGAATTGGTAGGAGGAGTTTCCTCATCTGTGAGTTCCCCATTCCATTAAAATCACTAGTCCTTTCCTTATCATTATCCTAACCATCATAGTACTATAATAACCTTCCATTTTTATTTGATTTTGCATATTTCAAATTGCTTTCATCTTCATTATCTCACCCGACCTTCCTAAAAATTGTATGAGACAAAATGGGTACTATTACCCCCATTTTATAGATAATGAGGCTGAGGTTCAGTGTGTTTAAATGGTCTGCTGAAAGATACAATCATGGTAAATAAAAAGGTCAAAAAAAAATCTCAGGTCTTTTGATTCCTAAATGAACAATTCACTCTTTACACAAATTTCTTTTCAATTCAGCCATGGACACATTCAATGAAGGTTTCTTTTTGTTTTGTTTTCCCCAAACTAATACTATCATTAGTGCTTTCTTTAATAAAAATACATCAGAATTTATACACATTCAAATTTTCACATTCAATCATTCAAAATAGATACAAAACAGTTACAATGTAATTGGGAGGAAAGGGTGCTAGCATATAAGGGGGCTCAGGATGGGTTTCTTAAAGGAAGTGTACTTGAACTGATCCTTTATGAGGAAGCTAAAGAGATGAGAAGAGAGTTTCCTCCATGCATGAGGCACAGCCTGTGTGGGCAAAGACATCTGGATGGGCAACAGAAGGTATTGTATTGGAAAGAGCTAGTAGTTAGGCAGTCAACAAGGATTTATTAAGTACTTGCTGTATTCCCAAGCCTGAGCTAAATGCTGGGGAGGTTGCCCTGATGGAGATATAGGGCATTTGAATGAAATAATATGCAAGGATTATGGAAAGACCTGTTGGAGATAAATCATGATGGATTGTAAAGCTAACCAAGTCTGAATTTTACCCTAGAGAGCCACTACAGTTTCTTGAGCAGGGAGTGACATGGCCACCATATACATATACATATATATGTGTGTGTGTGTGTGTGTGTGTATATATATATGCACACACACACACACACACACACATACATATTTTGGTGAGGCAATTGGGGTTAAGTGACTTGGCCAGGGTCACACAGCTAGTAAGTGTTATTGTCTGAGGCTAGATTTGAACTCAGGTCCTCCTGATTCCAGGGCCAGTGCTCTATCCATTGTGCCACCTAGCTGCCCCTATGGCCCCTGTATTTCAAGGAGCCAAGTTCAACCAATCTTTTTCAATACTGAGTATGAGAATTTGGATACAAGGTCATCCCTAACCTAAAAAGTGATAATAGTTTTAAAAAGCTAGAAACAGAGATCCAATTCCTTCCTAAGTTATTCTTTCTTCAATCTTGGACTGGTAATTCAATATGTACACACACATACACATATACATAAACACACACAAACATAGACACATAATCCACTAATATAAAAACAATTCAACTCAACAAACACATTAAATGCCTACTCTGTGCAAGGCTCCTATACCAAGCTCTAGTACAATACAAATACAAAAAAGGAATTTCTCCCTACAAAAAGCTTACATTTGTAATTCTCACATTTGATCGGGGGGAGAGGGGAAAGCTTTTATTAAATGCTTACGTGTCATGCACTGTGCTAAGCACTGCACGAATTTCATCACGTTTGATCCTCATAAAAATGCTGAAAGGTAGGTCCTATTATCATCCTCATTTTACATTTGAGGAAACTGAGATGGGGTTAAATAATTTGCCCAGGGTCAAACAGCTACTAAATGTCTGAGGTTAGATTTGAAGTTGGGTCTTTCTGACTCCAGACACAGTACTTTATCCCCTCTGCCATCCAGCTAGTGTGAGACTATGGTATATGAACAGGCAAATAAATACCAAAAAATACATAAATTAATATGAAATAATTATGAGGGTGAAAGATTTTAACAACTACAGTATGTATATATGTATGTATGTGTATATACATATATGCAAACATATATGTGTATATATACACATATATACACACATGCATATACATATACATATACGTGTACATATACATATACATATATCACACATACCTTTCCCATCAAATTGGAGTGATAGCTGTCCCTGATATACCACATTCTATATTTTACCTCTGTGGCTTTGCACAGATTAGTAATCTTGGTCTGCAATACATTCCTTGTTTACATCCACTGGAATTCTACATTTCTTTGTGGAATTCTTAGCTTATTTCAAAGCAAAGCTCAAGTGACAAGTACCGTGCATACACTTTTTTGATATCCCTAGCTGTTATCATTTAAAGCCTTAATTAATCTAATCCTTCTGATATACATATACATATATATGAGGTGTGTATATGTATTTGTGTATGTGTATGTATATGTGTATATACACATATACATACACACATTTTATATATGTGTGTGTGTGTGTGTGTGTATAAAAGAAGATTGGAAAGATTTTTATATTATTCAAGGCTTTAAATGCCATACTGAGGATTTAAAATTTTATTCTTGAGACGATTTTGTATGAAGAGTAATGTGTGCTTTAAGGATATCAAAGCGGCAGCCATGGGGAGGATGGGTTGGAGAAGGAAGAAATTCAGAGCAAAGAGACAAATTAAAATATTAAAACAATCAATTTCATGTCCTTATTCTACTTCATAAAGCTAGAAAAAGGAAACAAAACATAGATATACACATTTTAAAAGTTAAACAAAACTGTTTAACTGGGGAAATTAAACAAAACAATGGTCATTGTATAGTTTATACCCCTACCCTACCCATACTACCAGAGTCCAGTCCACTTACCTCTCAGAAAGAAAATTAAAGTAGAACTTAATTTGTATTCAGTTGATTGAAATTCAGTACACTGGTTTTCCTCTAGGTGACCACCAGTCTCCCAAGGTACTCTCATGACAATTCACATTAACCAAACTCCTAATAAGGATGCCAATATTTCTACAATGAAACCTACATCTAAGGATGTCCTATGGAGGAACCAAGTATTTCCTCCCTGCTCTAAAAGGGCTGACTATCTTGGAGGAAATTCTCACATTTTCCCCTTTTCTATATGGAAAACCCAATAGGGAAGGAAATCACTGAATTCCATGAGGCTCTTTAGTGAGAGCTAATGTTCACTGTTTACAATAGAAACATGCCTTTAATAAAAACCATATCCAAACTCTTTCAAGCAAAGGAGTATTTTTAATATTTAAAAAAAATTTAATGAAGTATTTACTTCTAAATACCCAACTTGAGGAAACTGAATGCCTTTTTGTGATCCTTCTTACACAGGTTGGAATGAGAAATTGTGGATGAACTTTTTACCCCCGAAGGGAAAACCCATGGCTATGAGATCAAAGATCCATTGACATTAAATTCTGAAGTAAAGGCAGATAAAACTTCTTCATTGGCTGAAAGGAAGGGAGAAGATACTATTTTTGTTATTTAAAGTAAATAATTTTACTATTTTCTCAAGTAACATGTCTTTCAACTGTTCTCACCTCACACACCTGTCGTCCCATTCTAAATTCTCTCTGCTCTGCTATGTTTCCCACAGCTTCAGGAGGACCTTTTTCATTCTGAACAGTTTTAGCCCATAGAGGACCAGAAAGGAAGTGGAACAGTAGTTGAATTGGTTGAAGTCAACTTGTTTGCCAATGGAAACCCCAAGCTCTAGATAGTAGTCATCATCAAAATCCCTGATGAATGATTATAATCTATAAGATAACCAAACCATAGTCCCTTACTTTTCATTTGAATGTCCTACTTGGGGGAGGTAGAGGGCAGAACTGCTCTGCAAATTGCTTCTTTTTCTAATGAAAGCTGAGGTTTGTTTTTTTTTTTTTTAATGGTGGTAGGGGGTAGAGTGGATTAGAAATGACTCAACTTACATTTTCTGAGAGCCTCTTTGTTTTATTCGTAGAGGTTTTAAAAAAACACAAGATCACAATCAGAATGCAATATCCAATGTTTTGTTTCTCAGTATTCTTTGTCTCACCCTCACACTTCCTCCTTTACTTCTCTTCTGCACCACTGTGGCTCACAGAGGTGGCAATATTTCCCAGTAGTTTTTGGTTTTATTCTCATTCACTTTCACTGTGGAATCTTCCTGCCTCCTTGAAGGTAAAATGATTTCTTTCCAAAAATTTACCTGGTTGGGTCTGCTTACATGATATTTCTCTCTTTTTTTTTCTAGGGGAGCTAATATCCCTCAAGTGTCTCCTTCCTTGGGACTTATAGTGTTAACAAAGGGGAAAATAATTTAAAAGTCTTAACTATATTCACACCTTAAACAAGTCCACAGAGATTCAATTTCTTAAATGTTTTCTTCTGAGACATCTTTCTCTTTCCTTATTGGTTTCCTTTGAATAAGACAACAGTCTTCAAAACCCATGTTAATCTAAGCAATGACTCTTGTGACTCCTCAAAAAGTATCATTAAGTATCCGTAACACCTTGGCTGAACATGCATGAGCTACCATGCCACTGAGGATGGGTTGAAGAAACTGGGGATGTCCAACATGGAGAAGAAAATAAAAAGAAAAGGAAAATACTTGTGAGCTGAAAAAAAGAGCAGTACAAGATAGAATGATAGATGACTTCATTAAATTCATTCTGTTGGGCTCCAGAAGGTAGAACTAGAAGAACTTGAAAGAAGCTACAAAGGAAGGGTAGGCCCAACATAAAGGGGAGGAAACAACAACAAATTCTGAATAATTGAAAATGACCCCACCTTGAATGACAGGTTATGAGTTCCTTTTCCTTGAAGTTCTTCAAGTGCAGGTTGGTTCAGTCATTCAAACACATGATAAGTAAGCACCTACTATGTGTCAAACACCATGATAAGCCATAGGGACACAAAGACAAAAGCGAATTAATCTTTGTTCATAAGAACTTACATCCTAACAATGGAGACCACACGTATGTGTATGATATTTAGAGGCAGGAAATGGAGGCTCATGTGGAAGGAGCAGTCAGAATGGCAAGAATATAGAGTGCATATTAGAGAGGATGAAAAGGAAGAAAAAGATTATCTTGTGATGAGTTTTAAATGCTTGATGGAGTTTCATTTGATACTAGAAGTAATAGGAATTTCCTCATGTTTGTCATGTTGGAAAGTGACATGGTCAGATTGGTACTTTAGGAAAACCAGTTTGGTAATTGTATAGGGGGTAGGTTGCAATGGGAAGGGATTTGAGACAGGGAGACTAATTAAGAGGCTAAGTCAATAGTCTAGGCAAAAGTTGTTGAGAGTCTGAACTGGGCTGATGTATTAGTAGAGATAAGGAGTAAGATGTAAGAGATGCTGTGGGATAGAAAGAACAAAATTTGGAAGCTCATTGGATGCATATTGTGAACTTAAAAGACTGGAAGAATAGCATCACCCTCAAAAGGAGTAGGGAAGTTTGCAAGAAAGTTGACCTGGGAAAAAGAGGGCAAGGAGGAAAGAATGAGTTCTATTTTGGACATGTTGATTTTAGAGATTCCTACAAGACATGGGGCAGCTGGTTGGTACAGTGCATACAGCACTAGGCCTGGAGTCAGGAAGATCCAAGTTCAAATGCAGCCTCAGACATGTACTATGTGACCCTGGGCAAATCACTTCACCCCTATTTGCCTCAGTTCCTCATCTGTAAAATGGGGTCACACTGGAGAAGGAAATGGCAAAGTATACCAGTATTTTTGCCAAGAAAACCCCCATGGACAATTCCATGGGGTCATGCAGAGTTTGACGTAACTGAATAACTGAACAATAGACATACAGGTTGAAATGTCAATAAGTAGTTTGTAATGAAAATTCTCTCAAGAAAGAGAATAGTTCTAAAAACCTGCATCTGTGAGTCATCTGCTTAGAAATGACAACTAAACCCGTATCAACTAATGAGGTCACCAAGTGAAAGACTACTGAGGAAAAAGAGAAAGCTTTGGTGTCTATTCCCAGTTAGAGAGCTTGACATGGATGATAATGAAGCAAGAGTCTAAAAAAGAGCAGGAAGGAAAAAAGAGAATCACGAGACATCAGTGTTATCAAAGCCCAAAGAGGGAATATTTAGAAGCAGATCTTAAGAGTAGCAAATGTAGCATAAAGGACAAACAGCATGAGGATTAAGAAAAAGACACCAGATTAGGCAAGAAAAAAAATCACTGGTAACTCTAGAGAGAGCAGTTCCAGTTGAGTGATGAGGTCAGACGTGACGTTATAGACATGAGAAGAGAAAAAGTCGAAGCACCAAGTGAATTTTGAAGGAGTCTGGCCATGAATAAAGAAGAGATATATTATAACAACTAACTGAAGTGGTAAGCTATGGTGAGGGGAGTGTTTTGTGTGTTTTCTTAAGGATGAGGAAGATGCAAGTGTGTCTAGCTGGCAGCAGGAATGGAACCAGTGAAAAACAGAGACAGAGACAGAGAGACAGCAACAGAGAGACAGAGAGACAGAGATTGAAACTAGTCATTTTCAGAGATATTAGAGAGATGTTTCTCAGTTAGATAATGATTAGACGAGGTGAACTTTGAGGTCTCTTTTGTCTCTGAGGCTTCATAATTCTATAGCATAGCAAAGATAATAGTATCCGGGGTGGGGAACCTGTGGCTTCGAGGCCACATGTGGCCTCGAAGCCACAGGTTCCCCACCGCCGTATAGACTTTGAGCTGAAAAGGACTTTATAGATTTCATAACTCAACTTCTCACTTCATAAATAAGGAAACTGTGGCTCAGTGACATAGGCAAGGAGAAGCAAAGCCAAGATTCAAATTAAGGTCCTCTGGCTCCCAATTCAGTGTGCTTTCTACTATACTGTGGCTAATATGTGAAAATGTTGAAAAGCTTCTTAACTATTTCAATTCAACAAATATTTATTTAATATTTAAGATGTGTTAGATGCAGAGGGAGATAGGAGGTAAATAAGATAACTATCTCCAAAAATTAATACATTATTGTATCACCTGCCTACCTCCAACTTGGCTACCTAGAAAAGGCCACTTCAGGTTAGAGGTACTCTGTGGGTCAGGGCCCACTCAAAACCACTGGTCAGGAGCCTCTACCATTAGTTTGTTTCTACCAGTCAACCAGAGGACTCATTATTAAAAAGAAAAGACATTTAATCAAACAGCAAATGAATTGCTAATGAAATATCTCCCCTTTCTCCATGCACACATTGGGTTGTTCTACCACCAGTGGGAGAAAGCACATATATAAAAGACCAAGGAATAACCATGAAGGATTCATTGAAGGAATACATGAGACCAGGAAAAGTACATATTTCATGAACCCCATGGGTCCAGGGCACTGGCATGGAGAACACACATGGAAGGACACATGTACAGAGTGTCAAGAGTAACTTATGCCTTCGACAGCACAGAGCTACTATTCGTATCCTCTGAGGATGTCAATACACACCTCTTTGCTTCTCTGCACTAAGACTTGCCCTCTTTGCTAGAAATGTCCTTCAGTCTTATGTTCTCTGAGTTACTTTACCATTTGCTGGGCCTCAGTTTTTCAAGAGCTCTCTGCTGCCATCTACAGAGGAGTGGCGTCCAGAGATTCTCATTTAGAAGTTCTTTCAATTTTCCTCCTACTTATCTAATTGTTGTTCCTCTGTGTCCCTTTCTGGACCATTCAGCTTCTAACTATGGATAGATATATTGAGGCAACTATGTGGCACAGTAGATAGAAAGCCTAACTTGGAGTCAGGAAGATCTGAGTTCAAATCCTGCCTTAGACACTTCCTAGCTGTGTGACCTTGAGCAAGTCACTTAACCTTGTTTGCCTCTGTTTCCACATCTGTAAAATGAGCTGGAGAAGGAAATGGCAAACCACTCCAGTGTCTTTGCCAAGAAAATCCCAAATGAAGTCATAAAGACTTAGATATGACTGAAAAATAACAACACATTTGTACAATATGTCTCCTCCATACTAAATTCTAAACTCCTCTTCGGTAATGACTGTTCAACTTTTGTCTTTACATCTCCAACACCTAGCCCAGCCTCTGGCATATAGTGAAAGCTTAATAGATGTTTGTGGACTGACTAACTGATTGATTAATTGAGTAAAAGCTACATCGGTATTATTTTATACCTTGACTAAAACCCACAATACCTAGCCAGGCAAACAAACAAACAAAAAGCCAGCAGAACAACTCATGCTAAGTTTAAGTCTATTATTTTGCCTGCCTTGCTAAGTGCTAAACTAAAGTCCTTTGTGTCTGCCAGCAGATGAGTGGCTAGGCAATTCCTTGTAACTCCAGTTAAATCCCTGATTGTGAGCCCCTATCTCAAAAACTATTCAAGTGAACTCTATCCCTACCAGTACAGTCCAGGTTATCAAGGTTCGCCTTACTGCCAAGCTCTTCCCTGATCAACATTGAAATGGGAGGCAGAGAAGTCATGGATAGAGTCCTGACCAGGGAGTCAAGAAACCTAGTGTTTAAATCTGTTGTTATTGTTGTTCAGTCTTTTCAGTCATGTCAGACCCTTCATGACCCCGTTTGGAGTTTTCTTGGCAAAGATACTGGTATGGTTTGCCATTTCCTTCTCTAGTTCATTTTACAGATGAGGAAACTGAGGTAAAGAGGGTTAGGTGACTTCCCCAGGATCACACAGCTAGTCAATGTCTGAGGGTGGATTTGAACTCAGAAAGTCTAACTTCTGGCACAGTGTTCTATCCACTGCACAACCTAGCTGAAGAAGAAAGAGTCAAAAAAGACTCCAAGGTTTGAAGCTAAAGTGACTGGGAGGATGATGTTATCCTTAGCAAAAATAGAGAAGTTGGGAGTAGGGGCAGGTATGGAAGGAAGCAGGATTCTTGCTTTTGGATATTTTGTGGTGCCAGTGGGCCCCAGGGAAATCTTGAGAAGCAATTAAAAATATTGGATGGTAATTTGGGCAGGGTGTAGGGGAAAGTTAAACAGGAGATATGGATTTGAATGTCCATACAGGTGATAGTTGGAGGCATAGAAGTGGAATAGATTGCCAACTGAGAGAAGAGAATTGAGGACAAAGCCATAGGAAATGCTTCCTTTTAAGGGGTGAAGCCAGTGAGGAAGACAAAAGTGACTAGAATTAACCCTAAGGTGTAGTGCTAGGGGATCCAGGCAAGATGAACTCAGAAGCCTGGGGATCTAGGGTGTTTTTAGTTAGGTCGATTGACTTATCTATAATACTGGAGGCTTCTGTTTCTCTTCCTATACCCTTGGGATTTTGTTAAGGAAATTTAAGTCCCCTAAGGGAACCCAGAAATAAACCATTTTCAAAGATATGTTTTTCTTAGTAGTCACTTTAGGTAACCAGTTGTGCTATCCATAGAAACTCCTGGCTTCTCTCAGGGTCACAACAGTATCCTAGATCCTAAGATAGGAATTGGTCCATTGCCCAATGATTCTAACTCACAGATATCTAAGGATACAAAAGAATTATGAAGTCCCATATTTTTCCAGGTTTTCCCAGTAGGAAGAAGGCCATTGTACCACATTTGGGGAGCCCAGTAGCAAGGAGGCATCGTGAAAAACATCTTTGGATAGCCAAGAACAGAAGTAGTTATTACTGGTGTTTTTATATGGTGTGTGGGTGTGTGTGTGTATCCACAGACACATATATCTGTGTAAATAATATGTGTATATGCACACATGTATGTGTGCATGTCTGTGTCTATACTTATGTATATATGCAGAAAGAAAAGTTTCCAATAAAACAAACTCCGTTGAAGGAAAAGACAGCATATGCTGAAGGCGTGATTAGATAGAGTAGATAAGCAGACTGATAGAATAATGTGTTCCTGTGAAATTATTCTCCATGGAAGAGAAGCATACGGACCATGTGAAAGCAGTAATGAAGTTCAGTGTCCTAGAATTCTAGAAACATGTACGATTTAATGATCTTGTGCAACCTGGTGAGGAATTTATCCCATTTCCTTTCCTGCAGAAGAATTTAATTTTTGATACAAAACTTCCTTTTAGCAATTGTCCTATGGAAGGCATCTTTGACCTCCTTGTTCCTCAGGCTATAGATGAGGGGGTTCAACATGGGGATCACTGCAGTATAAAATACAGAGACAACTTTGTTAAGATCCAGAGAGAAAATCGCACCAGGTCTCACATAGATGAAAAAGAGGGTCCCATACAAGATGGCAACAGCAGTAAGGTGGGAAGAACAGGTAGAGAAGGCTTTCCTTCTCCCTTCTACAGACCGGATCCTGAGGATGGCCATGAGGATATAGACATAGGAGACAAGAATGGTCAGACCACTGAATACTCCAACAGCTCCAGCCACAATGAAAACTAACAACTTGTTAAAGCTGGTATCAGCACATACAAGGGACAGCAGGGGAGATATGTCACAGAAGAAGTGATTGATGACATCAGGACCACAGAAGGGAAGACAGAAAGTAGCTGTCGTGTGTGTCATGGTGTTCATGAATCCAACAGTGTAGGGCCCAATCACCAGCTGGATGCAGAGTCTCTGGGACATGGCCACAGAGTAAAGCAGGGGGTTACAGATCGCCACATAACGGTCGTAGGCCATGGAGGCCAACAGAAAGCACTCGGTGGCCACAAAAAACCCAAAGAACCATTGCTGCAAGGCACAGCCCAGGAAAGAGATGGTCTTTCTCTCCTCAAAGAAGTCTCTCAGCATCTTGGGGGCTACCACAGAAGAGAAACTGATGTCCACAAACGATAAGTGGCTAAGGAAAAAATACATGGGGCTGTGAAGGCGGGCATCAATCCGAATTAAGATGATCATTCCCAGGTTGCCCATCATGGTGAGGAGATAGAAGAACAGAAAGAGCATGAACAGGATGACCTTCAGCTGGGGATAATACTCCAAGCCCAGGAAAACGAACTCAGTAACCCTGGTGTAGTTTTCACTGACCATTTTCTTGGGTTGGTCTCTGCTGCGAGAAGAACAAGTAAAGATGACTGACAATGTGTGTACAGTGCTCTAAAGTTTACAATGCATTTTACCTTACTAATCTTGCTTGGTATACTATTATTATTCCCATTTTGCAGATGAGGAAACTGTGGCTCAGATGGTTTAAGTAACTTGCTTGTGGTCAAGTCACAAGTAGGATTTGAACTTGGGTCTTTCTGATACCAAGTCATGCCCAACCCTAATTCTGCCCTAAAGGCAGGGTCTATTCAGCCAACAGCCCAGTGAGGCACATGACAGGGCACGGTGGAGAGATCATTGGCTCTGGAGCTAGAAGATCTAGTTCAAATCCTGCCTCTAAAGTTTATTACCTTGAACACAATCACTTTAGCTCCTGAGGCTTCAGTTTGCTCATCTCTCAAATGAAGGATTAGATGGCCTCTCAGCTCTAGATTTCCCCGATCCTTCTCATATAATTCTTCAAGCTCAAAATGTAGTATCAGAAGATCTAGAATTGTAAGAGACACTAGTGATCATCATGTCCCAGACCTTATTTTATAGATGAGAAACCTGAGCCCAGAAGGGAAATGACTCACCCAAGGCCACCCAGGTAGTGAGAAGCAAAGCTGTTATTTGAATCCTTATTTCCAATCTCCAGATTCAGTGGTCTGTCTACCACACAATTCTGCCTCTCTACTCTTGCCTAACCATTTAATACTCTTTTAGATTTTACTCCCTGGGAATGGAGAGCCAACTAACAATAGAATTGAGATCAATTGACAATAAATAAATATTCATTAAGTGCCTACAATATGGCAGGCAGTGTAGTAAGCACTTTAGATATAAAAAGTGGCAAAAGATAGCCCCTGCCCTCAATCAGCTTGCAATCTAATGACTATAAGCATCAAGGAGTAGAGGAGGAAGGATTAGGAATACCACCACCATGAAAGCAGCACTGGGGAATTCTATCTAAGAAATTAAATTACTGTGATATGCTTCTTCTGGTGAAGTTCAAAGCCATAACTAACATTTCTTGAAGAAAAAGAAAACTTCAAAAACTATGCCCTGGGGGGCAGAGGAAGTTGCCCATTTGGTAGATGCTTATTTTAATGAATTATTCTTGCTAACTAGGTGCTAAATTCCATTGTTTCTAAGGTCAAAAAGCATCCTCTAAATTTCAGTGGCCTGAGAATAACCCTGATCGCTCTACCTCAGGTAGACGCCAAGGATTCCCAAGTATTCAAAATCTATAAGAAGAAGATCATTGTCACAATAATTACAGTGATGTATGATGTTAACTGTAATGATTATCAATAATAATTATAATAATAAGAATAAGTAATTAATTATAATAATTATATAAACATCAAATATCATAATTATAATAATTATTATTCTGTAGCACTTTCAGGTTTGCAAAGCCCCTTAAGCATGTTAACTCCTTTGATCCTCACCATAACCATGAAAGGAAAGTACTCTTATTATCTTTGTTTTACAAATGAGAAAACTGTGTGAGATGTTAAGTGACTTACCCGGGGTTACAAGCTCTTCTCAGGATGCGGAATTTGAACTGATATCTTCATGACTCCAAATGGAACACTCATTGTTCTCAGCCACAAAGCTGTCTGCTACTCTTGGGGTTACATGATCTGGGTTTAGTTCCTGGCTCTTACACCTCAAGCAAGCAAGCATTTATTGAGCACCTACTATGTGCCATGCACTCTGCTAGGCACTTGGGGGAAAGTGACAAAAATGGAAGAGTCCCTACCCACACGGAGCTTACATTCTATTTGAGGAAATAGCATATATTATACTTATAAGTAAATAAGTATACTTATAAGTATATAAGTAAATACTTATAAGTAAATACTTATATACTTATAAGTAAATAAGAGACACATCCAGAGTAAATACAAGGTGATTTCAAATGGGGAGGTACTAACAACCAGAATAAGGAAGTGGTGATTAGGAGTGGCCTTGTGGAGGAGGAAAGCTCTTGCTAATTGTTTGAGTAAATAACTTCATCTCTCTAGCTTCAAGTTCATCTGGAAAATGGGAATAGTATACATAAGGTGCCTACCTCACAGAGCTGATGTGAGAACAGTGCTATAATAGGTTGAGCTGGTCATATAATTTTCTGATCATTTCTGACCATTTTTCTCATATGACCCAAGTGGCAGCAGGGTTTCATGAATAGAGGGCTGGCCTGAGAGTCAAGATGAACTGGATTCACATGCCGCCTCTGACAGACAGTGATGTATCACCCTACCGCAGTCACTTAACCTCTTAATGACTCTTCAAGATTATGAGTTGCAGGAAAAAAAATGCTGATTTAAATCAGTGAAGGGACACACTAACTTCATGCACTAAGATTTCCCTATAATAGATGAAATCACAGATTTGTTCCTCCTTAAAATGATCAAACAAGTGGTCATCCCCTTTCCTGCTGCATGAATCGGTCAGGTTTTGTAAAGCATCCTAAACTTTTAAATCCAAAAACCTACATTAGCATGTCCTCAGTTATCATCCCACATCCCAGTCTTGTTCTAATCTGTAATTAAAATGACTGTAGACAGCAGCCATGTAGCATACACTGAAGAGCAGCAATAAGTTTTAATTCCATGAAAATAATTCTCATTTATCCAATATGAATTTGCTCACTGTAATGAATGTGAATTATTAATCTTCTTTCTTTAGATCACAAAATATGAATTAATTCTAATATCTTTCTGTGGGGAAACGAGCACAAGATCAGGGCCAGTGAAAATGTTTGGAAGCCCCAAAGATCATGAGAAAGTACCAACAAGGGTAGAATGGACCACATTTCCATACATGCACACTCATATTCCTATGCACTGAATTTTTCACAAGGAAAGAAGAAGCCTGATGACTGTAGTGTTAAAAACAAAACAAAAAAAGCATCATTAATACCATAAAATGAATAAATAAATTAATAAGAAAACTACACAGAGATAAATTAGTCAAATATTTAATCACAATGCAATATTTACTTCTCTTGACAAGACCAGTCACTTGTTTATCTAATTTAATTCCAATTTTACTTTTAAAAATTATTAAATGCCTACTATGTGTAAACCACGGTGCTAAACTCTGGAATGTAAAAAAAAAAAAGACATAGACCGGGGTGGGGAACCTGCAGCCACCCCTGAATAGACCCTGCCTTTAGGGCAGAATTAGGGTCATGCATGACTTGGTATCAGAAAGACCCAAGTTCAAATCCTACTTGTGACTTGACCACATGCAAGTTACTTAAACCATCTGAGCCACAATTTCCTCATCTGCAAAATTGGAATAATAATAGGAATACCATCCTCACAGGTTTTTTTTTTGTGAAGCGTAATGTATGTAAAGCCCTTTGCAAACCTGAAAACATTTATCCTTGTTAGTTATTGATATTGCTATGGTTCTTTCATAGAAGTCATCAATTCCCCAATAACATCCTTCTTCAAAACCTCATGATATAGACATGAGTCTTTGGTTCTCCAAGGCTGGAATAGTAGAAACCAAAACCAAGCAGGTTCCACCAAGCTGGAGAGGCCTCAGGTGGAACCTGGATGATTGACTGTTTGTCCCCCAGGGACCAGTTGAGCTACCTGGAGAGAGGCCCATCACATGGACCATGGATCACATGATGAGTAAGTATTGACCACAGAAATTCTCAAATAAAATCTCTGAAGTTTTAGAGAGCTAGAGATCTATGCAGGTGGAAAGAGTACCCATTCTGCAAAAGCCACAGTTCTCTGAAGTATTAAAGAATTCAAAGATCTGAGGTGGAACATATCTCAAAGCCATCTTATCCACCGTGCAAAAGCCACCTTCATGAAATAAAGTTGTCGACCAGTTTTTATTTGAAGACTTCGAATGAGCGGGAAGCCTACTATTTCCTAAAGCTTCCCTTTATACTTTTGGACAGCTTGAATTTTTGAGAAAAGTTTCCTCATATAAAGCCTAAAGTTACCTTTCTTTCATCTTCCCCACAAACGTTCTTAGTCTGCCCTCTAGGGCAAAACAAAGTTCTTATCCCTCTTCAACATAATAGTCATCAAATATTTGCTGATATTTATCTCATCCTCTCCTAAATCTTCTCTTCTCCAAGCTAAACATCCCCAGATCCTTCAACCAATAGTCATAGAGCATGACCTGGTCATCTTGTCCTTAGGTGCACTCCAGCTTATTCCAAAATATGATCACCACAACTAAATAAAGTACTCTAGATTTGGTTTGACCAAGGCAGAGAACAGAGGGGCTATCATCCCCTAAAATGGCTCCTTAGGGTACCCTAAAACATGATCAGTCAACATTTTTGTGCCGATACCTATAAACCAAAGTCAGAGTTCTACCCAATTTCGAATATTAATCAGCCAAAATGAATGAATGAAATATAGAAAGAATAAATGAAATGTAGACAGAACCTCTTATCCATTGACTACTGCTGTATTTTTAGTACCTATGCCTTCTTTGGACTTAATTATCCATTTACGCAGAGGGACACAGATACATCATATATATATTTATACACACTCTTTTTGTCCCTAATTTTAATTTATAAAGCTCGAAATAAACTAGTCAAAAACATCCCCCCAGTCCTTTCTCAGAAACAAAATAGAACTGGCAATTAATGAATAGCATTCGGGCAGTGGGTTATAGTGGCTGGATTTCTGGACTTGGAGTCAAGAAGACCTGAGTTTAAATCCTTCTTCACTAACCTGTGATATGATAATGGTCAAGTCATTTAAAATCTTTGAACCTTGGTTTCTTTATCTCCAAAAGGTAATAATACCTGTAAGACCTACATCACAAAGTTATTTTGAAAAACTGATGAATTTGGGGTTAAAGGACCTGTGTTTAAATCAGGGGTGGGGAACCTGCAGCCTCAAGGCCACATGTGGCCCTCTAGGTCCTCAAGTGCAGTCCTTTGACAAAGTACTGTGAAGTTTGAGTCAAAGTGCCACACATGATGACCTAGAAAGCCACATGTGGCCTCGAGGTTGCAGGTTCCATACCCCTGGTCTTTAAATCATATCTTTGCTACTTCCTACCTGTCCAGACTTGGGCAATTCACTTGACATATTTTGGTCTCAGTGTCTTTATCTGTAAAATGATGGGGCTGGACTAGGTGGTCTCTAAGTTTCCTTCCAGCTATCATCTAAGACTCTGAGACTCTGCCCCCTTCATAATCTTCTTGGGCCTCAGCTACCTTATCTGTAAAATGAGTGGGTTGGACCAGATGATCTTCCAACTCTAAATCAATACAAAGTTCTTTGCACATTTAAAGTAAATGTCAGTGTTTATTAATAGCTAACATTCATATAGCACATTACAGTTTACAATATTTTTTTACCTATGCTGTATCATTGGATTTTCACAACAACCCTGTGATATAGATGATATTATTGCTCCCATTTTACAAGTAAGGAAACTGAGGCTGAAAGAAGCAAAAAGATTTACCCAAGATTACCTAGTGGGTTCCCAAGGAAGGATTTAACTCACATTTTCCTAAGTCTACCCACTTTACTACCTGCGTGTGTGTGCAGTGGGGGCAGGAAGGGAGCGAGGCATATTATAGTTTGGCAGGGAGGCAGAAATACCTACTTTGCTATCTAGAATCCTCAATACGGGGAGAGAATATTGTTGCAATTTTCATGGGGTATCTTGAACTCTACATATATGTGTATACATATTTCCTGGGTTCTTTCAACTTTATGTATAAATGTGTGAATCTTTGCGAAGCTCAGCTCCCTGCACCATAAACCAACTATCACCATCTTCATCATCTTCATCATTTTCATCGCTAGCATTTCTTTTGTACTTTAAAGTTTGCAAAGCACTTTGCAAATATCTCTATTATTATCTCCATTTTACAGATAGGGGAACTGAGGCAGTCAGAAGTTAAGTGACTTACCCAGGGACACACAGCTAGTAAGTATCTGAGGCTGATTTTAATTCAGGTTTTCCTGACTGCAAGTTTAGCATTCTAGCTAGCTAGTTAGGCAGCTAGGAGGAGCAGTGGACAGAGAACTGTGTCTGGAGTCTGGAAGATCTGAGTTTAAATTTTGTTTAATGAAGTATGTGACCCTGGGCAAGTCATTTAACCTCTCTTAACTTCAGGCTTCTCAGCTTCAAAGTGGGAATGATCATAATAACTACTTCCTAAGGTTGTTGCAAAGATCAAATGAGGTAACAGTACCTGGCACGTAGTAGGTGCTTAATAAATGCTTACTCACTCACTTCCTTACTACATGATGGGCCTTCATTCAAGAGATCAAGGTCGCAGTTCAAATTGGGATCTTCAATACCCATCTCTATGAACTGGGATTCCCTTTGTCTTTATTCTGAAAGGGTTGAGCCCATTGAGTGAGAGAAAAGAAATGAGCCCACAGTTAAACTTGTATTTTTGATAATGTTCATTGTAAACTCAATGTTATAATCCATACTCGTTAGAGTAGAGAGTTTTAAGACAATCAGATCATCCCTGCACAGGGTCCGTTTTTCTTCATTTGGATGCCTTATTTGGGAGGGATTACCTTGCCAATTACCACTTTCTTCTCTCTTTTTCACAAGTAAATAGTTTGTTGTGTATGGCTTTAAATTGTGAGCCTTAGAAACTTCTCAATTTATCTAGTTATTTAAAAGCGCAAAAGAAGAATTTACCACAGAATGGTTAATCTGAAAAGTCAGCTAATATGTAATGCAAAACTAGGTTAAAACATCATTAAATTTAGTCAGTCAGTCAGTCAATTGGTATTTATTAATCTCCTATAATATTCCAGGAACTGAGCTAAGTGCTGGAGGAAAAAAAAAAAGTAAAAGACAGCCAACGAAGAAATTCCAAAATTAAGATAAACATTTCAATTAGTATCATTGTGGGAAAGAAATTTATCAGTAATCAGGAAACTGGGGTTCTAGTTCTGTCTCTATAATGTGACCCTGGAGAAGTCATTCCATCACCCTGAGATCCTGGTTCAATATCTATAGAATGAGAGGAGTTGACTGTTTGACGGCTCAAATCATTTCTACTTTTCAAATTCAACAATCTAATGTTTCTAAAACTCCAAACTTCCGCTCCTCCACCCCTCAATATCTTTGACTCTCTTAAAGGGTAAAAAGAGAAGGGATATTAAAAATTACTAGACTTACATTTTGGGGTCCTTTTTTTCTCTTTGAAATTAAAAAAGAAGGATCCCAGTCAGAAATGGAATCACCAGTTTTCTGCTTCTCAGCATTCTGGGTCTCAACACTCATCCCCCACCCCCCAGCCCTCTCTGCACACAAGTGAGGTGGCATTATTTCCCAGCAGCCTTTTTGTTTTTATTCTTAATCAATTCCAGAATGAAATTTCCCTGTGAAGAAGGATCCCATTCTTCGCAAGAATTGTTGCATCACGGGTTTCTTGGGGAGATCCCTCAAGTTATTCCTTTCTTGGGGGTTATTCTGAGACAAAAATCAATTAAAGTACTCATGCTATCTTCATGCCCTCAACAAGTCTACAGAGATTCAATTTAAGGTGAATGCTAAGTATTTTCTCTCAGCTGCATAGACTCTTGCCTTTTCTTATTGGATCCTTTGTAGAATGATCAAAACCATGGAAATCCCAATAAAAGCTCTCTAGATCACTGGAGATCCCCTATAATAGCCTTTCTTGGGTTCATAAAAATCCCTGGCAGGATAGTATTATTATCACCATATTTCAAGGAGGATTGTGACTTAGGTCAATCCTGTGTGGAGGATGCCTCAGATAAGAGTTTCTGCTACACTGGGTTATCTTTTTTCATAAAAAAGCAAGTGATGAAAATAGTTTCTAGAAAATATTGCCAGGCTTCTAGAGTTCCTTATCTGCATTATCCTAGAATAGACAAGGTTGATCATGCCTTCTTCCACTGGAGTAAATCCATTAGACTGGTATAATGGATGGAAGGCTGAACTTGAAAGCCTTGGGTTCAAATTAATGGAATCCTTGTATTCAGAACTGGAAGGGACCTTAGAAATCATCTTGTCCAAACTTCTCATTTTGCAGATGGGGAAACTGAGGCCTCTAGAGAGGAAATGATTTATCCAAAATCACACATAGCAAGTAGCTTAGCTGAGATTTGAACTCAGGTCTTTTGTTTCCAAATCCAATACATTTTTAGTCTTCAATGACACCGACTTTCATAAACAGTATTTCATAGCTTGGTAATCAAGGGCTCTCAAAGCCTCAGCTTTTTCATATATAAAATGAGGATACATCACTTACTGCACAGTGTTACTGTAAGGAAAGAATATTGCAAACCTTAAAATGCTATGCAAATGGGAGTCATTGCTATGATAAATGATTTCCTATGAGGATTTGTTTCTTAATAATTATAATTTCTTACATTTTTACAATTTTGAATTCATTCTAGACCTCTTAAAATAGACTATTTCATTGGACCTTAGAACATCATATAAAGTTTACAGGATATTATTTTCCAAATGAGGAAATATAGGTTTTTGTTCTATTGTTCAGTTATTTTTCAGTCATATTTGACTCTTCACGACCCCATGAAGATCCCCTATATGGAGTGGTGTGCCATTTTCTTCTCCAGCTCATTTTACAGTCAAGGAAGCTGAGTCAAACGGAGTAAAGTGACTTGCCCAGGCTCACACAGCTAGTAAGTAGCTAAGACTGGATTTGAACCCACAAAGATGAGTCTTCCTGCCTCCAGGCCTGGCCCTTTATCAACTGTGCCACCTAGCTGCCCCAAATGTAGGCTAAGGAGGTAATAATAAAATTGTTGTTGTTAATAATAATAAATAGCATTTCTATAATTCTTAAAAGGTTTTAAAACACTTTCTTTATGGTAACTCATTTGATAATATGACTTATCCTAGATGATACACTCAATTATTCAGAGAGATGTTTTGTTATTAGAAATCTTTTGGGGGGAATTAAAATTCAGGTGACAATATGTAATCAATTTATCATTGATGCTTTATACATCACTGAGAGAGGAAAGAGAGAGAGACAGAGAGACAGAGACAGACAGAGACAGAGACAGAGAGACAGAGAGCTGTTAACTCCAAATTATCCATTTTTTCAAGAGAAAAATCCACACACCAAAAAAAACCAAAAAACCTTGGAAAAATATTTTTCCTCTGAAATTTTCTGCACACTAAAATCAGTTGGCTTATTCCTTATCTTTCTTAAAGTCACTAAACTCTGTCTTAAAAATGGTAAAAATCTGTATGTATGTATATCTGTTTGTATGGTATGTATATATAGCAAGTTGCTCTGACGTTCTTGAAGGAATACTGCCACCCTGTGACAAAACAAAGTATTGCAGTTATTTTACTATCCCATTCTGATAGAATATTTACCAGTATTTACTATATATTCAATACCATTCTCACATTCATGATTGGTAGGTTTGTCTACTATTAACCCACTGACAGAAGTCTTTGGTAAGTTTACATAAGTGAGATTTTTTTTTTGTTTTTTGTTTGTTTGTTTGTTTTTTATCCCAGAATTGTAAAGGGAGTATAATTAATCCAGACGTCTTTCTGTAGTGGATGGAATAAATTACACCTGATTTTAGGAAAAAAAACTTTCAGACAATGAGAATTTCCCCAAAGTGGCCTAGACTGTCCCCCCTGCTGAGGATAGTGGATTCCCCTTCTGTGGACTTCTTCAAGCAAAAGGTAGGTGGCCACTTATGATGGCCTCTGGGATCACATCTCATTCTAAAGTTCTATTCTGTTATTATGGGATTAGATGATCTCATAAGTCCCTGGTTGCTTGGTTATTGTCCTTTGTTTTTGAAGAGAACCCAAATTACATCACTGTGTTGGAATCAAATCGCAATGTGGCCTACTGTGGCAGATCAGACCAATATGAGCTTGGAATGCTCTATCACAGGTCAGGCACAAGTAGTCCAGGTTAATATTTGGAGTGGATTCTCTAAATTTCTTTTGAGCTACTTCAATTCTGCTTTGCTCATAGAGCACAGAACTTTCTCTGATGAGGGCACACCATGTTGGTCTGTCTTGTGCCAATATCTCCTATATCACACAATCAATTCCAAAGTTCTTAAGAGAGACCTTGAAAGTATCCTTGTATCACTTCTTCTGACTGCCATGTGAGTGCTTGCCCTGTGTGAATTCTCCATAAAACAGTCTTTTAGGCAAGTATACATTTGACATTCGAACAACGTGGCTACCCATCATAGTTGGGTTCTCTGTCGTAGAGTTTGACTGCTTGGCAATTTAGTTCGAGAAAGGACCTCAGTGTCTGGTGCCTTATCCTGCCAGGTGATCTTCAGAATCATCCTAAAACAATTCAAATGTAAGTGATTCAGTTTCCTGGCGTGGTACTGGTATACCATCCAGGTTTCAAAGGAATACAACAATGAGGTCAGCACAATGGCTCTGTAGACTTTGAGTTTGGTATGGATTGTTTTTCTGTTGTTTGTGCTGATTTTGGCCTAACAATTAACACCAAGAAAATACAGGTATTCCATCAGCCAGCACCATACCACCCATATGTGGAATCATTGGTTACAGCAAATGGAGAAGTTTTGAATGCTGTGGATAAGTTCACTTACCTTGATAGTATAGTTTCTAGGTATGTAAATATCGATAATAAGGTTGATGCATGCATTGCCAGAGATAGCTCAGTGTTTGGGAGACTCCAAAGGAAAGTAGGGGAGAGAAGAGGTCTTAGATTGATTATCAGAAGTCCCTGACAATTCTAAGAGTCTATAAATGACCTTATCAAATAATAGCATAGCAAATATCAAGTCTAATTTGTATCTGAACAAGTATTCCCTCTATTATAAATCTGAAGATTGATCCTCAAGCTTTTACTTAAAAACCTCTAATGGGGAGAAACCCATTCTTTCCGGATGCAGTTGACTTCACTTTGGGATATCCCTAATTGTTAGGAAGTTTTCCTAAATCTGTTATTCTCCAACTTCCCATTCACTGCTCCTATGTCTGACCTCCAGGGCCATTCAGATCAAGGGTAACCCATATTCTGCAAGATATCCTTTAAGACAGGAACCATATCTGACCATTTTCTTCTTAGGTTAAACATCCTAATTTCCTTCCACCAAGCCTCACTTGGTATGATCTCAAGGCCTTATACTGTTATCCTTTGGTGTGTATTACACGTTTTTTTTTTTGTATGTTATCTACCTCATTAGACTGTGAACTACTTGAAAGTAAGGACTGTTTCTGCCTTTGTATCCTCTTTGCTTAACATAGTGCCCAGCACATAGTAGGAACTTAATAAATGCTTATTCATTTAACTTCTTATTTTCATACATATTAAGAATACTGGCATCACTTTGCTATTTCTATTGCCTTCATGAGGGATAACTTATTGGATGGAGAGGGGAGGGGGGAGAAAGGATACTGGTAGATTTGTCTTGATATGTTTAACAGACTTTGGATAATTCAACTAAATGTTTCAACTAAAGTTTCAAGTACACCTAAAAATTCCCATTATCTATTTCTCAAGCTCCTAATACTTCAGAGGCATTTATCTTTGCAAGTTTGGAGTCACACCCAGCATTTTCTCTGCCTTGGTTGGTCCTACATCATGGCTACGAGAAGATCTATTTATTCTAAACAATCAAGACCATTAAGAGAAAGAAATGACATTGATCTTGACTGCTGATTCTTCATTGAGTTGCTGTGAAGAAATTCTAGGAGAGTCACAATTCGTGGGAGACCTCAAAGGATTTCCTTCATAGGTTACACTTACAGCTTGGAGACTCAGCAAGACAAGGAGAGCTGGCAAACTCCAAGAACACAGAACTGCCAAGAATCTCCCACAATGGGAAATTACAGCTCCATTAGCTGGAGAGGCAGGTGGCATAATGGATGGTGCTCTTGTCTTGGATCGGGAATGCTTGTGTTCAAATTCCACCTTATGGGCTCAGTGGCTCTGTAACCCTCGCCAAGTTAGGGTTTAACCTCTCTGAGCCTCAACTCCCTTATCTACAGAATGAAGATAATAACAAGACCTATCTTACAGGGCAGTTTTAAAGAACAAATTGTAGGAAGTAGTGTGGTACTAGGGAAAGAGCAACAGATCATGAATCAGAGTTCAAATCCTAGCAAATTCCTGCATTGGTCAGGGGTTCAAATCATGTTCCTATGATGACTAAGATCTCTTCTGAATCTAAAATCCTACAAAAGGATCTCAGGTCAGCTCTGAATCTAAGATTCTATTATAGAGGAGATAATGAATGTTAAATCACTTGGCAAACTTCAAAATGCTTTGTAAATGTGAGCTATGATTATTAAGAGCAAATACAATTTGTGGGGCCTGTTGCTTGGTACTTACAGTCATACAAAGACAACAAGCATTCATTAAACACCTGCTATATGCCTGGCACTGTGTTAAATTCTGATGTCACAAAAACAAAACAATCCCTTACAGGTTGGCTTCCTGCAAAGGTAAGACTACAGGCTAATCGGCCCACCAGAAAACTTGGTCTGACCTGCTAGAGATGCCATATATGTCACAACTGGATTCTGGCCATTGTCAGGATAAAATTATACTTCTTTTAAAACTTTTTCTTAAGAGGAGAAATGAAGAAATGTCATGATACCTGTAGAGGAGGCCCCTTTGATCTTAGCACAGTTTCTTCTCTAACTTTCTTTCTGCCGGCTGCAATGTTAGCCCTGTAGGCCACTGTGTGACTTCTATAACCCAAGGCTCACTTGGTCTTCAAGAACTATTGTGGATGTGCCCAAGCTATAAATAACACATACAGTTTAATTATAATTCTAGGAATAGGTCATCAGCAATCATTCTTCAAGTGTCTCACCTTAACCTTTTGTTGGCTCCACCAATTCAGAATTCAATTTAAGGAGTTATTTTAAAGTTATCTGGAAGAGAATGTTGGGAAAGCTTAGATGTAGCACTTCCTCTACTATGCCATCTTGGCTTCATCCACCCCCAGAAGTCTCTCCTTAATCTTTAGTTTACTTATTTTAAAATGAGGATTATAATGCCTAAAACTTCCTTAGTAAGATGGTGGAATGATAGATCACAGAATAAGTTGTAGTGTTGTTACAATGAAATTACTTTGTGTGCTTGAAATGCCAGAGAATTGTGAGATATTATATTTTGAGCTGTTGTGGGTTCTTGAGTGATCCTGAGAACTCTTACTTTAGTCCTTATGAATCTTACCGTTCTACCAGAAAGCCAAAAAGAAAAGAAAAATACAATATTAAACAACAGGTATTTCTCACTGAATGTCCAGTTACAACCCCTTACAAAGAACATGCCACTACCAACTCTGCCATTGTATCCATGTGACCTTGGACAAGTCATTTTATTTCTGGGGGCCTCCATTTCATCATCTGTAAAATGACGGGGTTGGACTAGAATCGGGACTTCTTAAACTGTGGATCGAGACTCCATGAGTCACAGCCCACAGTTTAACAAGCACTGGACTTGATGATCTCCAAGTTCTCTTCTAACCTTAACCACATAGTTCCATTCCTCTCAAATACTTTATCAATTGTTAAGAGAAAGGAGGGATGTGACATTAGACTTTGGAAGCATGATATGAACACTGACCATTGTAATTGATGAGAGTTCTGTTGGGTTTCCATATTGGTTTTACTTGCAATATTAGGGTCAATGTATATACTCCTCTTTTGAGTCTATATTCTGCATTGTGAGCTATTATTATTGAAAAAAGGTCTCCTCTCTGGGCCTCCCTTCCCTCCACCAAAGGAATTGATGACCTCCAAGTTCTCTTACAGCTTCAAGTGTCATGCTCCTAAACAGGATTTCCCCAGGGACTTTTCCTATCATCAATATCTGCTGGTTAATAATAGACTCGAGCTTCATGAAGATCATTTTAATTCCTCACCTACACATGTAAAAACCTCTAAGGTTTGGGATTTATCAGAGATCTGGCTTCAGATCAAGGAAATCACATTCCATGTAGAAGGCAGTCTCTTTCATGATAGATCACTACAGAGTATGGGAGTACCTATTCTCTTTTCCGAGCAGTCAGAGGACTCCATGATCTCTTGGGACAGAACAGAATCTTTCCTTTGTATATGGTTAACAGAAGCTGTGACACTCAGCCCCATAGGAAGGTGGATTAACTTCCTTCACATCTTCTAAGTTGTGAATAGGTTCCTTTAAGTTCTATGATTCACTTTGAAATAGCCAATGAAGAATTCCCTCCAAGAAGTGGATTCCCCAGAGAAAATGCATTTAGCAAACTATCCTGGGGCTCATTAAAAATGATGTTAAGAATTGAACAAAAATAACATCCAGAGTTCTTAAAAGAGATCAGTTGTGACCAAATAGTCTGTGATTCCACAACATGAAATGATGGAATGGGATGATAAACCTAAGTCATATTTGTAGAGTGCTTTAAGTCTGGCAAAGCATTTGACATATGCCATCCCATCTGATGCTTCCAACAACCCAATGAGGTAAGTGAATAGGCTTTCTCACCCCCGTTGTAGCCAGGAAATCAAGGTTTGGGGAGCTGGAGAAACTTGCTTAGAGGCATCTAGCTGGCAATTATCTGTGAGATGATTTTAATCCTGATCATCCTAAGCCCATGTCCAGTATTCTATCTACTAGGGCAAGCTGCCTCCTATTAAATCATGTGTTTCAAATACATGGAGCTAGAAGGAGCTTTCATGCTCATCTCATACAAGGCTATTATTTTGTAACAGAATTAATGAAATTGCAGGATGAATGTAATATCCTGAAGATGTCATGACATCTGGACAGGTTGGTACAATGGAAAGGGCAATGGATCTGAAACCAGAGGTCTTAGATTCAAATCACACCTCTACTGCTTGCCACTTGTAGAAATTTGGGAAATCCCTTGGGGCTTCAGTTACCTCATCCGTGAAATGAGAGGTTTAGGCTAGATGGCTTCTGAAGTCCCTCCCTCTTCTTGATCTGTGCTCCTGTACAGACAAAAACACTGTCTCTAAGGGAGAGTGACAACAATGGACCCTGAGAATACCTTTGTGCTAGCCATCATATTTAAGTGGTATTTGGCTACATACCTGCTGAACATCCTCAGCATGTGTATGTACGTAAACTCATTTGTATGACCTCGTGCTGGGCTTGGAGTCAGGAAGATCTGGGTTCAATTCTGTCGCTGAATACATAGAGCATGGGATTTGGAGCTGAAGGACCTGGATTCCAATCCCAGTTCTACCATTTAGTATGAGTAAGTCAGTTCACTTCTTAGGGCTTCAGTGTGCTAAACTGTAAGGTGTGCGGGTTAGATTTAGGTCAGGTTAGATTAGATAACCTTGAAGGTTGTGGGTGATCCAGAGCAAGAGACTACACATACATGCGCACACACACGCACGCGCACACACACACACACACACACACATACACACACTATGTATAGATATAAAATTTTGCTGTTTCTCAGTTTTAAGTCAATATAAGATCCTAGTTTTAGGTTTTTTTCTCTTTACTTGAAATATCTGCTTTCAAGGGCTACATGGAAACATGAAGAAAATATATAACAGGTTCAGGTGAAGACTTCAGAAGGCTTGAGTCAGGAGCTGACTCCATTCAGTCAACATTAATCAAGCATTATTATGTGTGTATCGTGTCAAAAAAAAACCCCACAATGTGAGTTCCTGGGAACAAAAAGACAAAAAACCTTTTCTGCCTTCAAAGAATTTATATTTTACCCCTACTCGGGGGTAGGGGGAAAGGAAGATGAGAAAATATAAAGAGATAATAAGTATGAGGCAAAGGCACAGTAATTTCAAAGGAAAGAGAGCACTGACAAGTGGAGGGCATCAGGAAAGTTTTCTAGTATAAAGTAGCATTGGAGTTGTGCCTTGACAGAAGCTAGGAATCCTAGGGACAGGTAAGTGGTACTGTGGATAGAGTGCCACATAGGGAGCCAGGAAGGCATGTGGTTTAATACCTCTTCAGACACTTGTTAATAGAATGACCCCTGGCAAGCCACTTCATCTGCCTGCCTCAGTCTTCTTATCTGTGAAAGGGGATGATTGGGGCTACTTCGCAATGTTACAAGAATCAAATCTTTACATTTGTAAGGAGCTTTGAAACCTCGAAGCACTGTAGAAATGCTAGTAATTATCATTATTTTTAAGAGTCAGAGGAGAGGAGAGAGAGCCTTGTATATAGGATGACTCATTTATGCCAAGACCTGGAAGCAGGAGACGGTTTTATTAATAGAGACGTTTTTTCTCTTTCTCTTAGCAGATTACAACAGATAATGGAAGCTAGGAATCAAACTGTGGTGACTGAATTTCTTTTCTTGGGATTCACAAATCACCTCCCACAAGTTGTCCTCTTTCTCATGTTTCTGTGTTTCTATCTCATCACTCTCACTGGGAATTTGGGCATGATCATCCTGATATGGATAGACGCCCAGCTTCACACCCCCATGTACTTTTTTCTCGGTCACTTGTCCTTTGTGGATTTCTGCTCTTCTTCTACTATTGTCCCCAAAATGTTGGCTGACTTTTTTGTAGAGAAGAAGACCATCTCCTTCCTAGGCTGTTCAGCCCAGATGTGATTCTTTGTACTCTTTGTAACCACTGAGTCCTTTATTTTAGCTGCGATGGCATATGATAGGTGTATGGCAATCTACAACCCATTACTCTATACAGTTATCATGTCCCAGAGTGTTTGTGTACAGCTTGTGGTTGGGCCTTATGCCATGGGCCTTCTAACCTCTACTACTCATATGGCCTTCATTTTCTGGTTACCCTTCTGTGGCCAGAACATCATCAATCATTTCTTCTGTGATCTCTCACCTTCGCTCTCCATTGCATGTACTGACACTCACATCATTAAGTTAATCTTTTCCATCATAACTGGGGTTGTTGGAGTCTTAAGTGGCATGATCATTCTTGTGTCCTACACCTACATCCTCACGGCTATCCTGAGAATCCGCTCTGCTGATGGGAGGTCCAAGGCCTTCTCCACCTGCTCCTCCCATCTGACTGCTGTCAGTATCATGTACGGGACCCTTTTCTTCATCTACGTGAGGCCCAACGCCAGCTTCTCACTGGATCTCAACAAAGTGGTTTCTGTGTTCTATATAGCAGGGATCCCCATGTTGAACCCCCTCATTTATAGTTTGAGGAACAAGGAGGTGAAAAATGCATTCAGAAGGAATTTAGAAAGGAAGATATCTCTATTAGGCAAGTAAGAAAGAGGTTCACTCATGTTATTCTCTGAATGAAGGTCAGTTAACAAAGGAGTGAGAGATTTTGGGAGGTGGTGAATAGAATAGAGAAGTTCTAGCGGGCACACCTTGTGATCTCTCAGCTGTGATTGCCCTTGGCCTGCCAGGATGACTTATGAGTCTAGGAAATGGCCTCAGTGCTTTTCCAACATAAATTGATACCAAGGCTGATACTCATTCTTGTGTTGTAGAAACATTAAGCATCATCTAGCCCAAGGTCTCCTTTTTACAGGTGAGGCACCCAAGGCCTAGGGAGGCTGAAGTATTTGTTTAACACCACCCAGCTCTTAGCTGGCACATGGTATGTGTTTAATAAATGTTTGTTGATTGATGGACCCAGTCACGACGGAGCCAGAATTGAAATCCAAGAGCCAGTTGGAATCTTTCTTTGTGACCCCATGCTCTCTGTAGGGCTACTAGAATCAAGCCACCACTGTTGATTAGGTGCAGCTAGTTTAAGATGTACTCTTTTATTTTATTTCACTGATGTATTTGCCTTCTATATCCCATTTCATATTTGCTTTTATTTGATGCGGGTGGATATTGTGGTCTTATTTCACACATATGAGTAATCTAATAGTTTAGGTCTGATATTGTAATGAAACAGGACACTCATAAGTTATTTAAAAGAAAAAAAAAGATGTACTCAGTTAAAGAAAAGATTCTCAACAAGGACATGCAGTGAGAGCATGACGCATGCTCTTCTGCCTCAAAGTTGTCCTTGTTGTTCGCCAGCCAACCATCTGAGAGGTACTAGTGCTTCTCGACATTTTTACCTAGAGGACCAGAAAGTAATACCAATGGCTGGGTCTTTGTTCCATTGAGCCGCTTAAGTATTGAAGGTTGTTTGAAGGATTAACCTAGATCACATAGTAAGAGTCTCTGGCAAATATTCCTGAGCAGGGGAGATGGGGAGGAAATTCAATAAAGAAAAGGCAGCCACTTAAAAAACAGCAGCAGCAGCAACCACAACAACAATGACAAAGTACAACAATAACAGCTACGGTGACCACAACATGGTTCATATCCCAAGAGGAGAATTGCAGCAAATCCCTGAGGACCAACAAACCACCTTGCGGGTAAGGAGAGGCCTCCACTCCAGCCTCACCATTGATCTCCTTTCTCCTCCTCTCACTTCCCACCCCCCACTCCTCCATTGGCTCAAGAAGGACTTTGTAATCTTCCAAAAGTCTTCTAGATGTTATACTTCCCCATCTCGGGATAGGTCTCCCATAGGCATAGCCAAGACAACAGTGGCTGGTGGCAGTGTCTGTATCAGAAACCGAAAAGACACTAGATAAGATACTTATCAAGCTTAAGGGAAACTACTTGACCTCTCCACAAATGGAAAAAAGGACAGCCAGCAACCAGGAGCTTGTACCTCTTGTACCAAATGTGAGTTCTAAGCTTGAAATAGCTTTCTCCTTGGACTCAACATGTGCTAATGGAAGAGTGGGTCACAGTCTTTGGGGGGGGTTTTTTGTACTACTCTTATTGGATAACCCTGATAAATCCATTTTGTAAAAGTTACTTAAGGCTGGCTGAGTGGTTGATTCTCTATTGCTAATCCTGGGGAGAAGCACACTGCTGGGGACATAGGCTGATGAAATCAGAGAATCATCTATGACTCCCACTGCCCTGAGGGTAAAATGTAGACTTATTCTGAGACCCAAGACTGATCTGTGAGAATGAGAGTTGGGACAAGGATCTTCAGGACTTATTTGGAATAGAAGGGTAAAACTTAGGAAAGTTTCTTACTTGCTTATTTGTTTCAAATAGAAAGCATGACTGCTCAGTGTTTTCTTCCTTATGTGGCAAAGTGCTTGCTGCTTAATTAACTGAAATAACTCCTGGACCATCCTGCTCTCAAATAGTGGAAAATGTTTCAGTTCTCTGTGGCACTCCTTCTGTTCAAAACTGGTCAAAGATTGTCTATTCTGATTTCCTTTGCATAAAAAAAAAACTGTGAATCAAGGACAATCATCATCACCAAAATAATGAGGGCAGCTATGTGGCACAACGGATAGAGCATAGGGCATGGAGTCAGGAAGACTCATCCTCACTGAGTTCAAATCTGGCCTCAGAAACTTACTAGGTGTTTGACCCTGGGCAAGTCACTTCACCCTGTTTGCCTCAGTTTGCTCATCTGTAAAATGAGCTGAAAAAGGCAAACCACTCCAGTATCTTTGCCAAGAAAATCCCAAATGGAGTCACAAAGAGTCAGACATGACTGAAATGCCTGAACACCAAAAATAATTATGATGCTAATAATCTCATTGACATATTGATTATGGTTTACAAATACACACATTATCTCATTTGATACTCACAATCCCCTTGTGAAATAAATTCTATTGTTATCTCTACATTCCTGGAACACAGCAGGATCTTCATGAATGCTCTTTGAATGAGTGATTGATCCAGGTTTTATAGATGAGAAAAGTGACACAGGGAAAGTTTGAGGGATTTGCCCAGCATCACCCAGCTAAATATCATACAAGTGAGCTGTGAAGGGAGCCCATCTAAATCAAGCCCGCTTTCCTTTCACTTTGTTTTAAACTATTTTCTTGTGAGGAATTTTGTTTTATTTCTCTCCTTCTGAATGGGTCATGTATCTTGGAGAGATTACTATTCTTGGATTCAAGAAAATCTAAATTAGCATCCTAATTCTCAGAGAGAAATCTCAAATTGAAAACATCCAAAATCCCAAATCTTCACATCAAAGAGAAAAATGAGTTTTAGGATCAAGGAACCCCATTCAGTATCACACTAGAAACTGAAATAAATATGGTAAAGGGGTGGGAGTTGGAATACACAATACCAATGGGCAAAGATAAGGTCTTGAAACCAAAATTGATTTATTGTGCTAAAATGAGTAAAATTCAATAAGGGAAAAATTGAATTGAGGACTTTGAGACATGTTTGGTGAAAAGAACAGAGCTTGGAGAATCTCTAAAACCTAAATACTGGTAAAAAGATCAAAGCACATTTGAGCAATTGGAGGAGACCAAATGAGGACCAAGTGTCTTCATTCTAATGGGAGCAAAGAAACAACTGTGCCTTCAGAATGCCTTATCTTCAAGGGTCATAAAGAAAGTAAAGAAATGTACACATTCTGATTATGTGTGTTATCTATTTTCTTGGCTTTAGGAGAAAAAAGAAAACTAACAGTGGAAAGGAATGTGCTAAGGAAGAAAGAATTAACAAGTATATGAAACTTAGTATTTCTTGAATTTGTGATATATCAGAAGAAGTGAATGAAAACACAGAGGGGTGAGGGATATAGGTTAGCTTATAAACTAAGAGGTATACATATACACACATACATACATACATACATGTATACATATACATACACATATATATGTACACACATTGTGTGTATTTGCCTCACATATGTATATAAGATAAAATATATATTATCTTAAGATAAGCTTAAGATACACCCACATTATATATACATAAATGTATGTGTGTGTATATATATGTATATATATATATATTAGTTCATAAGTTATTCCTTACATTTACTACCTCCTTCTCTGTGTCTCTCTCTATTCCTGTCTCTGTGTCTCTCTTCTCTCTGTCTCTCTCTCTCTCTCTCTCTCTTTCTGATTCCAAGCCAAGTGTTCTATCCACTGCATCACCTAACTTCTTTGAAGAAATGGATTAGACCACTCCAATTATAAATCATAAGAATTGAGACTATTCTCTTTCTTTCCCCACTTCTGTCATTGTAAAGGGCTGGAAGAGGAAGGGAGGAAAAATATATAGCATATGATGTTTAAAAAATACAATTAATAATAACCACAATGAATACGAATGGGATAAACTTATTACCCAATTGGCAGAAGGTGCCTAAATGAATCAAAATCAACAACAAATTATTTACAAAAAGCACACTTGAAAGATAAAGATTCACACAGTTAAAATGAAGGGCTGAAGCACATTTCTTCAGTGAATCAAAAAAAAAAAACTAAACTAAAAACCCCAAAAAACAATGGCAACATTCAGTCTCAGACAACACAGCAGTAAAAATAGCCATGGTAAAGAGACAAACAGGAAAACTGCATTATACTTAAAGGCACCATAGATAATGAAATATTGTGAATACTTAATATATATGCACTTAATGGTATGCTAGGTGACAAAGTGGATAGGACACTGGGCCTGGAGTCAGAAAGACCTGAATGCAAATTTTACCTCAGATACTTACCAGCTCTGTGACCATAGGCAATTCACTTCATTTGTTTGCCTCAGTTTCCTCAATTGTAAAATGAGGATAATGATAACACCTATCTCCAAAGTTGTTGTGAAGATCAAATAAGATAATAATTGAAAAGCACTTAGCACAGTGCCTGGCACACCCTAAGTAAGTTATGTAAATATAGTTATACAAATGTTGGCTATTATTATTATTGGATAGTTGGTGGCATAGTGACTAGATCATCAAGCCTGGAGTCATGAAGATGTGAGTTCAAATCAGGCCTCAGATATTTGCTAGCTGTATGATCCTGGGCAAGTCTCTTATCCTTCTTTGCCTACGTTTCCTCAATTATAAAGTGAGTTAAAGAAGGAAATGGCAACCCTCTCTAGTATCTTTGCCTAGAAAACCACAAATGGGGTGACAAAGAATTAGACATAATTGAAAATGACTCAAAAACAACAAGAACTATTATTAGATAAAGTGAAAGTACTGCAATTACATGGGAAAATGGATAGCATTGTTACAATAGTTGAGAGCTTGGTGTACCTGTTTCAGACCTTGACCAATTTCCTCAAGAGATAAACAGTGTAATTAAGAACCTGAAATGAAATTTAAATATGACATATTTCTGATGTATACTAAATGGAAGTCAAAAGGAATATACATTTCACTGAGCTAAGTATGGCACATTTATTATAAAATGTCTATATGCTTGGTTATGAAAATTCATAAACAAATGTAGAAAAGCAGATATATTAAATATCCTTATAATAAAATAATGGCTAGTAAGAGTCATTAAAAAAAGTATTCAAACTCATTTGGAAACTAAATAATATAATCTTAATGGATATGTAGGTCAAAGAACAAATTATAGAAACAAGAAATAATTTTATTAAAGAAAATTACAAGATAACACCCCAGTAGAAATGACACTAAAGAAAAGAAAGTACCATCTGCTTTGTTGCTATACCTAAAGATTATGGGACCTTTTCATCTGACTTGCTGCTGAAACCTTCCATATATGGTGTCTCCTCCATTAGAGTGGGAGCTCCTGGAGAGCAACGGCTGTCTTACTTTTTTATTTGAATCACCAACATTTAGCCTAATACCTTACAGACAGTAAATGCTTAATAAATCCTTCATTAATTCATTCATTTATTAAACATTACATATTTTGCATGTTTTATCAAAATGGGTTAATGAAATAGTTCTGATGTTCATTTTTGTCACAGAATGGCACCATTGCTCCAAAGTAGTCAGCCCAACATAATTTTTTTAATACATACACAAATTTTTGTAACATTTATGATTATTAAAAGTGAAAAAAATGAATATTTTAAGGCTAGAAGATACCAATTAGTTTTAACTATTAAAAGTATGCAGAAAAAAAATGTGTTTTCTCACAGCCTGCTTTGTTGCTTTTCCCCCAGGGAAAAAAATGATAATTTGGGGAGTATGAACCTTTATTTTTTTTTCTTTTAAGAATTATGAGTTGCATGACAAAGATAAAGGGTTTATTCACTTTCTGACCATATTCTGACCATATCTTTAAAATCTTAATATGTTTTCTGAATATTCTAGAAATTTCCCAAGACTCTGAATAATTGTGGATTTGTGACCTTAGGTAAGCCCCTTCACCATCAAACCTTCCAAAAAACTGGGACAATGATAATACCCTCCCAAACTGATAAGATCATCGTGGTGATCTGGTGAGATGCTTTATATCAAAGTGTTCTGCAAAATATTCAGAACTGAAAAAATGGGGAACCTTATAATTATTAAGAAACATATGATTGAAAACCTTTTCTAATAATAATTTTAATAATTCCTTTTCTATAGCATTTGAAAGTTTTCAAGACGCTCACAACTCCATGAGGTAGATAGCACAACAATTATTATCCCCATTTTAGAAAGGGGTAAACTGAGGCTCAGTGAAATTAATTGACTTTTCAAAGAACACCCAATTAGGAAATGTCTGAGATTGTATTGAAACTCAGGGCTACCAATCCCAAATCTAGAACTTTATGAACTCAAACCACAACAAATTGTATTTCTACAATGTTTTAAGGTTTTCAAAGCACTTTACATCAATTACTTATTTTTGTCTCATATCAAACTTGTGAGATAAATTCTACAAGCATTATTTATATAAATGTTTACAAAAGAAGAAACTGAGGCTCAATCGAGAGTCATAGAGCTAATGAATATCAACATGTCAAATTTTGATTTGAACTCAGAATTCTATCCCTTAGCAAAGGTACGTATGAATCACGTTGTCCTATACAGGGAACTGGGAATCAGCAAAGAGTAGTGACTGCTTTATTATAGAGCAAAACAGTATAGTTTAGTGGAATGAATATTTTACTAGATACACTGCCAGTAGAGTTGGGCTAGTCCCTTAATCTGGTTAAGCACTGGTCCCCACCCCTTGAAAATGAGGATATTCCTTAGCACTCTCTATTTCCAATGGCTTTTACAAAGAAAACATGTTTTTAAACCTCAAGGGTCTATTGAAGTAGAAGTTATTATGGGGGACTGAATTGAGTATTAGGGATCCAGAGTGACTCCCAAGAGCTTTTGCTTTTGCACAGGGGTTTGAACATTCAAAGAATGGTTCAACAAGAAAATAAAACCAATTCCTTCAGTTAAAGAAAGAAAATATTGCAAATTCATATTAAAAGGAATCTCTATGGACCAATTTAGGTTATGAAGATGGTTAAGTCTCATCTAATTAGTTTATTGCTTAATAGCATAACTCCCAAGGAAGGGGACACTTGAGGGAGAATATCTCCACAAAACAAAGGAGATAAAACTATGCTTCTTGGAAAGAAAATGCTCCTTTTTTCCCAAAGAAGTCTTACAATCCTGTTATGGAATTGACTCCTCTGTGTGCTGAGGTGGTAGTGGGTGAGGGCTGAAGGTTGAGGAGGAGGGGTGAGAGAGAGACCTCTGAAAAACAGAAGACTAGGCAATCCATTTCAGACCCTCTTCTTGTTATCTTTAAAAGGAAAAAAAAAATCAAGAATCTGTAAGTTAAGACATTTTTTTTTATTTTCTCCCTCTATATGTTTTAAGAAAATCAAGGAGTCCTTTAGAAAACAGTTGGATCTAACAAGGAATCCCCACCAAACTAAGGCATTCAAGGATGAAATCATAGGGACCATGTGCAATGATAATATGGTTGGCTTCTAGCTAATAAGTTCCTACATGATGTTCTTTACTGACTAAAACTTTGCATGGCCATCAGGCAGCCCAAGGACTACATGTGGTTCAACTGCTGGTCTATCTCATTTCTTACTCTCAATGGGTTTGATTATTTAAAATGAAAAGGTCTTTTTGTAGCCACAATGAAGGGCCAACCAAAGCATAGAAAATGCTGGGTGTGACTCCAAGTTTGCAAAGATAACTGCCTCTGAAGTACTAGGTACTTGAGAAATAGATAATGGAAATTTTTAGTTGAACTATCTAAAATCTCTCTACCACATCAACACAAATCTACCAGCATCCTTCTTTTCTCCCTATCCAAGAAGCTACCCTTTCTGAAGACAATAGAAATGGCAAAGTGATGTCAGTATCATTGAAATGTATGATAACAAGAAGTCAAGTGAACAAGCACTTATTAAGTGCCTACTGTATACCAGGCAGTATGCTAAGCAAATGGGAGAAAAAGAAAGGAAGAAACAGTCCTTATTTTGAGTTTATTATCTAATGTAAACACGTCTATGCAAATAACCATATAATATATATAATATGTATTTGTATATTACATTTATTTATCTCACATACATATACACACATATATACATATACATATATAGTAAATTGGAGATAATTTCAGAGGGAAATTATTAGTATAAAGAAAGATCAGAAAAAGCCTCTTTTAGAAGATAGGGTTTTAGCTGAGATTCAAAGAAGGCAGGGAATTTAGGAGGTGGAGGTGAGGACAGAAGAACTACAAGGCATGAGGAATAGGCAGGGAAAGAAGTTGCTACTTTAAACCAACTGCTCTACTTTGTATACAGGGACTTCTTATTGTATTGCATTTTTACAAAAGAGGTAACAGACTTGACTGATTTCATGTCCCTAGGAAAGTATCAAGTTCAAATCTGAACCCAGATCTTGTCTTCAAGCCTAGTTCTGCAAATCTATGCATCAGCTAACCTGTCCTATAAAGGGTTGTATTCACATATGTTTCAGGGATCTTAATTTCCCAGTTTAAAATGCACATATGATCACTATTAAAAAATGAAATTCACAACATATTTCCTCCATATTGGGGCTTCCTGATAAGAAAAAAGAATCTATGCCTCTCCCATATTCACCACACTCCCATAGACAATCAACTGTGATAGGGCTTCCAGAGTGTTCAAAAGGAATGATCCCTCAATAGGAAAACATTTAGATATGATAATAAATAGGTAGAAATCTGGACCTCGATTTCAAGTTTCAGCCCTGGAAAATGCTGGTTGAACATAACACTTTGAAGTACAATGACCCAAGTAAGGGACCTGGCAGTGCCCCACTGCTCTTTTGTACTCAGATACTTTGTGAGGTATCATGATGAACTCTGGGATCCCCACTTTAGAGAGGATAAACAAGAGACCATGAAGGGTAAGGTGAGAACTTTGTGGGTGTGTCACGGACTCCTTTGGCAGTCTGGAGGAACCTATGGATTCCTCAGAATAATGTTTTGTTTTGTTTTGTTTTTACATACCTAAAACAAAATACACAAAATTACAAAGGAAACCATGTATGTGTATATCTGTGTGTATATGTCTATATGACACATATATACAATTTATATTAAAAAGTTCACCAGTTAAAAACCCCTGGATTAGATAATCACTGAGGTTCTTTCCAGCTCTGAAGTTTGGATTCCATGATCTGAACTGTATGTAGATTGGAGACCATGCTATGTAAATATTGGTTAAAGAAAATGGGGACGTTTAGCCTAGAATCAGAGAAGACATGCTCAGTGTTTTCAAGTCTTTGAAGGGCTCTCATATTAGAGAGATTACATTCATTTCATTTGATACTAGAAGATAGTTCTAATAACAATGAAGGAAAGTTGAAATGGAAAAAAGTCAGGCTTGCTATCAGAAAAATTCCAGGTGATAGAATTTTCCCAAACTGGAAGTGGCTACACTGGGAAGTAGAGAGAGAGGTTTCCCTTCCCTCAAAGTCTTCAAGCGGGGACCGGATTAACAACCACTCATGACAGGAGGGCAGCAAGGCTGTACTAGAAGGCTGCTAAGGTCCCCTCTAATGCTAAGGTTTTGTTAGTCTGAGAGAGAGAATATAGAATATAGAGAAAATAGATTTTTTTTACCATTTCATCAATTAGGATCATGAATAATTTTCAATGCTCCAAGGAATACCAATGTAGCTATATTGCCAAGCTGAAGATGCCACACCTTTGTAATGTAGCAGGTGGTTTTGAAAGTTCCTGTGGCCCCCAAATTTATCACCCTGTGACCAATTTGCTAATGAACTTATTCCTGATTAGCTAGCCTGGTCGTGGGAGGCCAGGTCCACAGTCCACTTCCTGGCTTGTACTCAAAATCTTTGAAGCTTGGAAGGACCTGTCAGAAATCAGCCTCTAACAGTGAAGTCTTGGAGGTGCAATGATTAAGCAGTGGAGGAAGGGTGGTAAGGAAGGTGAATGCCCCCGATGAAGAATAAATACCAATAACTAAAAATGACAATTGTGGAGTGTTTTAAAGCTTGCAAATCACTTCACATACATTATAAACCTCCAGGTAACTCTTGTGTGGCAAGCACTACAGCCGTTGTGAATGCCATTTTAGAGATGAGGAAACTGAGGCTCAGAGAAGCTAAATAACTTGCCCTTCATCACATAGTTAGCAAGTGTCAGAAGGAGGATCCTAAGCTAGGTCTTCCTGAATCCAAGTCTGAAATTCTCTCCACTATGCCACATTGCCTCTCTTAAAGAAACAGACCTGGGCACTTTCAAAAATGCTTTGTGTCTTCACAGCCTAGACAATATCTTGCACAGAGACAATGTTAAGGTGAAGCTTTTTGAATTGATTCAAATTTGTCTGAATTGAATTGAAATGAATTTAAAATTGATTGCCTTGGTCAATGTAAGTGCACAATATATCATAATTTCTTAACTAATATTTCTTTACTACTGGACTTCCTTCCTTCCTTCCTTTCTTCCTTCCTTCCTTCCTTTCTTCCTTCCCAATACTTTTTGATCTTTTGATTGTTATAGCACAGACAACAGGTGCCCTCTTTTGCTGTGAAATACACATCCTGTGTATTTTTTAATAAAGTTATGGTTCATCATAGTGTCATTATGTTTTCCCCAGGACCTTTGAGCCAGTAACACTTTTTCCCCTGGGCCCTGACTTTGCACCAGTTTCTCCCACCTGATGTTCATTAAATTAGTGCTTCCTTTAGAGATGAGTGCCAGCAGTTTAAAGTAGAATTTGATAGAGTTTGGGCAGCTGGGTCTCACAGTGAATAGGGTGCTGGACCTGAAAGCAGAAAGACTCATTTTCCTGAGTTCAAATCTGGCCTCAGACATTTCCTAGCTGTGTGATGCTGGGCAAGTCACTTAACCCTTTTTGCCTCAGTTTCCTCATCTGTAAAATGAATCAGAGAGGAAAATAGCAAACTACCCCGGTATCTTTTCCAAGAAAACTACAAAGAGGGTCAGGAAGAGTCAGACACAATTGAAACAACTGAACAAAAACAACAAAAACAACAAAAGGGAAACTCTGCAGTGTTTTCAAGATTGGATTCCTGAACCTCTGGTTGCTGTTCTATGTCACTTCCTGCTCAGGAAGATCTACTGCTTCCTGATTTGCATGTGTTGGGCACTAAAGAAATATTTATATGATTGTTGGACTTCCTGGGGGCAAGGAGAAGGTAAGTGACCTGTGCTTATACTGCTAGATTGTTTCAGAAGCAGGACTTGAACTCAGGCTGTCTTGACCTTGAATAATGCCTTCCATCCCCTCTAACAGGCTGCCCATCTTTCGGTTTTAGATTTTGGAATTTCAAGGGAAGTATAACACAATATCACATTCTTATAGCATTCTAAATATATATTAATAATAAGAACTAATGTTTACCTAGCAATTCACAGTTTGCAAAGTGGTTTTCACATGTTATTTTATTTAATCCATATAAGGTAGACTCTATTATATCCAAATTTTACAGAGGAGGAAACTGAAGATGAAAGAAGGTAAATGACTTGTGTAAAGTCACACAGCTAATACATATTTGAACTCAGGCCTTCCTAGTGCCAAGTCCAGCCCTCTATCCATCTGTTGCATGAAAAAAATAATTAGATAAAAAGCATTTTCTTCCCAACAGCACCATGGAGCAGGCAGTATAAGTCATGCTATCCTCATTTTACAGATGAGAAAACTAAGATTGAGAGAGCTTTGCTGATATTCTCTAGATAAGCAAACGAGCAAATGCTAGGGCCAAGACTTCAGTCTAGGTCTTCTGAATCTAAGACTAGTGATCTTAACTCTTTCCCACACCACAAACTATTGAAGGATGTTACTTCCTCTGTGTTATGAGTTTTGGGGAGCCTTTTGTTCTCACCAGAGAAATAACCAGGGTGGAGTAACTGGAGTTTTGCTCCAGTGAATTAGCATCTCAAGGATTCTGATAACATTTTAGAATCAATTGAGCTTTGCACTCACTTAGTGGGAATGATTATTTTAGATAGGAAACTATCAGATGACTTTTTTTTTCATCTCCCAACCAACACCCAACACTTTTAAAGAAAAATTGCATCAGTAGCATTACATAAAGTTTAACCTGGTAACCAAAAAAATGTTCCTATACCCTTAACCTTACTAGGAGAAAGAAATCATTAGGAGGACAATGTTTCCTAGGTAAGATTCCTTAGGTCTCACTCCCCAGTGGGGTTGGTTGTCATCCTATAGCCCTCTCACCCACCCAATGACACTGGTATTCCCAATCCATCCTTAATTATTTCTCCATCTCCAGGAAATGGAAGTAGATACATAACCTCCTTTAGTCCTATATTCTGAGCTAGGATAGGACAAGAAGGCAGAATGGCAGACAAGGAGCAGTCCTGCATTTGTAGACTAGAAATTGGAATTCAATGCCAGTTTCTCATTTAGTAGCTGGGTGATCTCATGCACGCCACTTCCCCTCTTTGGGTCTCAGTTTCCCTACATGTAAAATGAGGAGTTTGAACAAGAGGCTCTTAAAGATCTTTCCCAATTGTAGATCATATGACTCTATAGCTTTGAGTGAATTACTTGAGACCAAGTACCATAATTAAATTTGTTGGTATCCAATAAACCTTACAAATTTTTATGCCTGAAAATTTTTTATTATGCAATATGTCTTCCTTTTATTGCCATTACTTGTTTTGAGCTGATTTGACACTGAGTTCACAATATTTTATCACAATCTTTAATTCTTTGCCATAAAACCTCAATTTTTCCATGTTGAATATTAAGTTCATCTGTGAAGAATAGTACAGATTTCTAAGTATAGACTCAATTATAGTCCATAGGCTTTCAATCATGTTTAAATCAGGTGAATTCCCAAGCCATTGACACATAATTTCTATCCAAAAGTTGAATGGCCCAAAAACCACCACCACCACCACCACCAAAGACAACAAACCAACTCTCTCCCTCCTCCCAAATGATGGTGGATGTGTCTGTGTAGATACAACTTTATATGATTGAAGATGTCTATTCAAATGACAGGACAGTAGAGTAGGTCTTAAATTAGGGCTCTTGAATTTAAATCTTGACTCTTATAGAGTAACGATGTGATGGTCTTAAGCTTCAGTTTCCTCATTTGCAAAGTGAAAGGGTTGAACTAGATGACAAGGTGTTTTCCAGTTCTACAACTCAATCATAAGAGCCTTTTTAATTCAAAGTCCTGCAATCCTATGGCAGTATATATTTGTTTTTCTCTCAGCAGAAAGCACCAGGAATAAATGGCCAGTAGAAACTACACCAGAGTCACTGAGTTCATTTTCGTGGGCTTGAAGTATCATCCAAAGGTGCAGGTCATCCTCTTCCTTCTTGTTCTATTTTTTTATCTCATTAACATGACAGGCAATCTGGGAATGATCATTCTCATCCGCGTTGAAGCTCGCCTTCACACCCCCATGTATTTTTTCCTCAGCCACCTGTCTTTTGTAGACATGAACCTCTCATCCATAGTGGCTCCCAAAATGCTTAGAGACTTTTTTGAGGAGAGAAAGACCATCTCTTTCCTGGGTTGTGCCTTACAGCAATGGTTCTTTGGGTTTTTTGTGACCATTGAATGCTTCCTCTTGGCATCCATGGCCTATGACCGCTATGTTGCCATCTGTAACCCACTGCTTTACTCCATTGCAATGTCCCAGAAACATTGCAACCAGCTGGTGGCTATCTCCTATGCTGCTGGGTTCATAGATGCCATGATTCACACTCCTGCTGCTTTCCATCTCCCCTTCTGTGGCCCAAATGTCATCAATCACTTCTTCTGTGACATTTTCCCTCTCCTCTCCCTCGTATGTGCTGATACCAGAATCAGTAAGTTATTAGTTTTTGTTATTGCTGGAATTGTCGGTATCTTCAGCGGCCTGATCATCCTTGTCTCCTACACCTACATCCTCACAGCCATCCTCAGGATCCACTCTTCAGAAGGGAGACGGAAAGCCTTCTCCACCTGCTCTTCTCATCTCACCATTGTCACCATCTTATATGGAACCCTCCTCTTCGTCTATATGAGGCCTAACTCAAATTTCTCCATGGACAGCAATAAACTTGTCTCTGTGTTTTATGCTTCAGTGACCCCCATGGTGAACCCCCTCATCTATAGCCTAAGGAACAAGGAGGTCAAAGATGCTATCCATAGGATCGTTGCTAAAAGGAAGTTTTGTATCAGGACATGAATTCATGACAGGCATATCAGAGAAGTTCAAAACAAAAAGTTATTGGGTACAAGGGAGGGAACAGGTTATCATTGACAAAGAAAGACTTCTTGGAGATCACAACATCACAGATAGGGAGCTGGAAAAGACCTCAGAGGCCATCTCCTCTGCCCCTCACATTGACCAGTGAAGATCCTGAAGCCCAGGAAGAGGAAATGATTTGCTTAAGGTCACATAGGCAATTAAGTTACAGCATGGGAATTTAAATTTAGGTCCCAGGATTCCATGTTCAGCATGAGTGTCACTTGAGTTGATGTTTCAAAGATACATAGAAATTTCCCCAGGAGGGAAAGACATTCTAGGCATCGTGAGCTTTGTGAGCAAAAGGGGTGCATAGACTATGCCAGGGGTGAAGTGGGGCAAAGAATAGTCCTGAAATATAGAAGGCTTAGAGGAGAGTAATATGAGATGATTCTACCAGATGGCAAAGGGCCTTGAATGTGAAGCAGAGTGGTTTTTGTCCATTTAATTTAATGTATTTTAATCAATAAAATCAAGGGATAGCACAGAATGCAGACAACATTAAAACCGTTTCCATGCAACAAAGAGAACTCAGGTAGATAAATATAACGAATGAATGTACTCTACTCTATTGAACAAATGTTACAAACTCCACTTAGTGGTTATTAATAAAAAATTTACTTCTTAAAACAATTAGATACTGGCATTCAGATAAAGAGTTTGACCTTTGCTTCTAGGAAAGGCAAGGTGGAGTCACTGAACAAAGAATGAAATGATAAATAAATGCATACAAAAGATTACACTGGAAGGGGCATGGTAGATGGACTAGAGAAGAGGATGGGGAAAGGCAAGAGTGGAAGAAGGACTACCTGAAAGGAAGCTATAGTAAAAGCCCAGGTGCCAGTAATGATGGTAGGGGAATTGAGAGGAGTCAAACCAAGACACAACACAGAGGTGGAATTAATTAAACTTTATACGTGATTAGAGGGGAGTCAAAGGACACCTTACCCATGGTTCTGAATATGGGAGACAAGATGAATTTGGAACTGGCAAAGTTGGAATTAATATAGGGCAACTAGGACTTTGCCCCAGACACTGATTCCTGCCACCAGGGAGTGAACTTCTCACTGCCCCCACACACACACCTTATCCTAGTGCTAAACTTTACCAAACCCCAGGCAGCATGTCACCCCATTAGAGTTTTATGATTGGCACACCTATATTCTGGGGTGTCTTTCCACTGATTTTAAAATGTACTCCCCACACGAGTCATATAGCTTAGAGATCTGCTTAGATTGTATGGCTTAGGTCATGCTCAGGAGCAGGTATTAGATCAGCAGCAAAGGCAGGTGGTCCCTGGAACAGGCTACTACTGTTTCTCTTCCCCATCCATTAAATAGTGAGTGCAACCCTAACCTTACCCCAGGCACTATTGGCCTCTGACCTCCCTTTCTCCTTTGACCTTAGGGAATCTTCCTCTTTTGAACTGTAGAGAAATGAGCACTGGATTTATAGAAAGAGAATCTGAATTTACTTGCTGGTTCTGCAACTTTCTAAGCGTCACTAGGCATGTGGGATTCTAACCATTTCATTGTATTAACTTCTTTCCTGAGAACTCGCCCATCTGTCTCTCTACTCCTTTTATCCTGATTGGTAATGCCTTCCCTTGGCCCAATATTTCAGTAAAGCTTCAGTCATGTTTCACTTCATTGCCTTCTCCTGGGCCATGTTCCTAATAACCTTAACAACCAACCTTCTCACACCATCCACCTGCAATTCTGGAACCATGACCAAATCAATTTTGCTACTGCTCCTTGATAGGGCATGTTAATATGCACCTCTATATACCCCAACTCGAAGTGTCTCTCTCTGGTTACCATTCCTCTATGTCTGTGGTCTCCCCCCATTAGAATATAAGCTTCTTGGGGACAGGGATTATCTTTGCTTCCGCATTGTGTCCACAGTATAGCGTTGGCCACATATCTAGAATGTTTTGCATTCATTCATTCATTCATTCATTCATTCTTAACCTTTCTGGGCTTTGGTTTCTACATTTGTAAAAAGATAGGCTTGGACTAAGTGATGTCCAGAGTTTCTTTCATCTCTAAACTATTTTCCTATGCTCATAGATCTCTTTATCTCATATTATTTTTACCTTCTTGAAATTCCCAAAGACACCACAATCCTTGTCACCCTCTCCAAAGCTGACTTCTCTTCCTCTCACATGTCCTGACACAGAGCCACGAGAAGTTGACATTCTCTTTGCTCCCTATTGCCAGGCTCAGTCCTTTCCTTTACCACCATCATTCAGTAACTATGTCTGCTTTAAAACTTACCTCATTCTATAATGATTCTTGTTGCTGTCATCTATGAACCTCTATATCATTCTTCTTTCACAAGAAGTTTAGTACTGAGTTTTCAGTCTTTTCTACCCCAACCATGGCATCCTTTGAAGATTCTGACCTTCAAATTATTCAGTCTTTTCACATGTTATGACCTCTGTTTCTAATCTAACTTATCCATTAATAGGAATCTGCCCACTTTTGATCTTCCTGTCATGTCTACCTCCCCATTCCCATCCACAGCTCAAGTAAATTTGTCCCAAGTTCTGGAGCTCCTACTTAGTGACAGCTGCCAAGAATGGACAGCAAGATTGAAATTGTAGAGCAGTAGAGATAGACCACCAAAAGCATAGGAAAGGAGCAAATAGATCAACTCAACATGTGTGTATAACCCGGCAGAAGTCTCTGGGAACCAATTGGCCAAGATGAGATTAAAACATTTTACAACTATAAAGACAAGAATTTGGAGGCAGAGTTTTTATTTTCATTTGTTTGTTTTGTTTTGTTTTACTTAAAGGAAAGGGATAAAAGGGAACCACTAAGAACCATAATGTTGGAGACAGAGATAGTCAAGGAAATCAGAAATTCTGAGAAAATTAGTACTCTGAAAATTAAAGCACTTTGAAAATTGTCCTAAAGAAAGAGTACATTGTAAAAAAATAAAAAATGGAGAAATAGATGAAAAGACTTATGTGGAGGGAAAAATCTGAGTCTTCTATCTTAATGAGCCACTGGTATGCAAACTACATTGAAGAGTCTGTTGATTTATTTGATGCTTTGGCAATGTATTACATGAATGTAAATATATGAATGTATGTGCATATGTAATGTCTACAAAACATTTTTTTTAATTTTCAGGAATCAGATTAGTTATAATATTTTGAATGTGAAAGCACTAGAAAAATTTACAGAGCTACAACATGAGGGCAATAATAAGTATTAAATTATTAATCTTTCAAAAACATTTTAAATCTATCTTGCTATATTGAAACATATTTTTCACTTTATTTTTCTTGTTTATTTTATTTATTTTTTCTTCTGCAATATAGCTAATATGGAGATAGCTTCCTGCAACTTCACATGTATAATCAACATATTGCTGAATTTCTCAAGAAGTCGAGGAGAGGAGAGAATTTGGAACTCAATTTTTTAAATGAATGTTGAAAAAATTTAATGTAACTGGGAAATATTTAATGAAATAAAATATATTTACATTTTATCTTGCTAATGATAGCAAATATTTGTTCAATGAATCAAAAAAAAGATTTTTATTGTTATGAGATGTTCACTTTAGTATGGTAGGAAATGAAGGATTTGGAGCCAGAGAATCCAGATTCAAATGCTCCATCTACTCCTTATGACCTATGTGATCTTAGACAAGCCACTTGACCTTTGTAGGCCTCAGTTTCTTCATCATCAAATGGAAGGGATTGAATAAAATCTTTATGGTCCCTTTCAGCCATTTGTGACTCAGTGAACCTATTCTGGAAAAAAATAATAGAATTTCAGAGTTGGAAACAGCCCAAACATTTGGTAAACAAGATGCTACCTGTACAATAATCTTGACAATATTTCTGATATATGATTATCTAATCTTTGCTTGAAGGATTTCAGTGAAAGAGAACACACTGCCTCCCGAGGCAACCACTTTCCCTTTGGGGACTTTCTAAGCATTATATTTTCTTCTCTCATAGTAGTCCAACATTTGCTTCCTTGCAATTTCTCCCCATTGCTCTTCCTTTCTATGGGCTTTCCTGCTTAGTGGTTGCTATATCCTCTATTGGTCACAAGAGGACACCAATACTACACAGAAGTAGAGTATTCTTCCTTCACTTTCCTGATCTCTTTGATAGAACAGCTGTCTCATTGTCCTATGGAGGTGTGCGTGAGATACCTGTATTATGGCATACTGGCTATATGGTTCATGGCTCAGCGCCATTTGTTGTCCAACTATAGACAAATGGTTACCTTACTTACTCTTATTAGTATTTGGTGAAGATAATCAGACTCAGGATGTCTCCACATTACATCAAGCCATCAATGATTATAACTGAAGATTCTTAGGACAACTCAAATCTATTATGGAAAGAAACATGGATCTCCCCACTTTACTGACACATGCATTCAGAGTAATGTTTTCAGTTGAGGACGTCCTCCATCAGGATAATACTTTGTTTACTGGAAGCTTTTTTTTCTATCTGATATCACCTTTGAATTTTGTTCCTGAAGACTTGTAATTCTAGGATTTCTAGATGATTTTCATCTTTTTATTGCTTATATACATCCCTGTCATGTATCCAGAAGTGTTGATGCAAATGCTAAATAGATGAAATAAATGGATGTTGCTTGAGTTTATGTGGAAAACCATTCAAAGGAACTATAAGAGAACACTTGAATATCATTTTGCTAGTTCAAAAACATCTTAGGAAATTTTGCTAACTGGAACTATATCAGTGTGTTGGAGGTTTTAATACTGAAGCTAGATTTATAACCATCTACAGCAATGTTGTTTTGTTCGATAATTAACTATAAATTCTTGCAAAGTATGTAATGAGATTTTGAATTTAATATATTTAAACCTCCAACCAAGTTTAGTACCTCACTTTTCAATCAGTGTTTGAAATCAGCCTTTACTCTAATGATTCAGGGCAGAAATCAGACATCGAAGTGATGCCACAGAGTGCCTCCAGGAGTCCAGACAGTTGCCCAAACTTTGCCCATTGCCAGATATCACAGCCATGAAAATTTCCTGCTTTTGAATGGCGAATCTTCATTACTGCAATGAGAAAACGAAAGTAAGTTAAATCATTTGTCATTACATGGATATCTACCTCACAGTGTTGTTATGAAGAAATAATACTTGAGTTTAAACTTTAAATTTACATGTTCAAGTAATTTCATTTTTTTCAAATAAAAGCAGCAAATCTCAAAAACAAAATAAATAAGTAGATGACTAAATGAATGAATAAATAAATGAAGCTAGTACTCATAAAAATGCTGAATTTAAATGAAAGGATAGCTTGCATGTTCAGCTTGTATTCAAGCTGAACACAAGAGTTAACGGTATTGATTTCACTGGGCCTCCCTAGGCCAGGTCAACCATCATGTTATGGGAACATCAGTCATACTGCTTTATAGACCTCAAGATAAGCCTAGACAGGGAGAATGCCACAGTGATAATTACTACCTCTATACTAATGTCTTCTATAGAAAATGAAGGAGACCAAATCTTTGATGACTTTGATAAATCCTTTCTTACTACATCCATTAAAACCAGGATACTCAGTTGACTCAATACAAAGTTAAGCACAATGTTGTTGACTAATGAATTTGGAAATAAATGATAGAGATTTGACCTGTAATTTCATTGACATAGGAAGCCCAGATGAGGAAACCAACTACTAATGTAAGCTAGCACCTTCTCTGCAATTTAAAATCTTAGAGAATTGCCTACAACACTGAGAAACTAATTTATTTGCCCAGGATTGCGCAGCTAGGACTCCTCCAAGATGAGTTTTGAAACCAGTTCTCCCTAGTTCTGATGCTCTCTGTCTATCCACTGTATCACATCTGCCTCATTTGGACATATGATTCAGAAATAAGAAATGGAAGAGGCCAAAGATTCATAGCTAATTCAGAAAGATCACTCCTCTCTTTTCTGAATACTTTCTTGAAAGACAGGGTTAGAAAGCTCTGGACATGGCATGCACTTAACAACATACAAAAAAAGGAAATTTACCATAACTTAACAGGAAGGAAACGATTAGTTAATAACATGAACATTACTTCAAATCCAGCCATTTGTAGTGAGATCTTTAATTTACTAAAGGAAAGGTCAAATTTAACCCCAAATTAGAATCATAAGATTATAAATTTAGACTGGACAGGACCAGTTCAACCTGCTCAGTTTACAAATGAGAAAGCTGAAACAGAAAGAGGTTAAGTGACATACCCAGGGTCAGACACGTAGTAAGTGTCTGAGTCCATCTGTGACCTCAATTCTTCCTGACTCAAACTCCAGTGCTCTATCCGTTGTATCACTTATCACCATCATACAGACAAGAAACTAAAGGAAAATTAAATTAATTACTTATGGAATTTGGCTAAGGTCTTACTTTTGCTAAGTACATCACCCTCTCCATCACACCTGAAATGGCTATGAAATATAGAATACTATACTCTTCACAGTAAAGGCCAGTAAGTTCAGTTAGACTGATCAGAGCATGGTACTTATAATGACACAGTCCATAGGTTGAATGCTACTCTGGAGCCAGTTATTTTTTTTTTATGAGCTATTTAACAAGCTCATCCATGACTTAAAAGAAAAACAGAGGTAGAATGTGTATCAAATTTCCAATGGCACAAAGCTGGAGAGGTAGCTAAGACATTGACTAGCAAAGGCACAATTCCAAAAGATCTGGATAAGTCAGAGAGCACTGGGCTCTGTGTAAGGAGATGGGATTTAATTGGAATATATGTAATGTTTTATAAATAGGTCTAAAATAACAAACTTTGCAAATTAATGATGGAAAAGAAGAGGTTAAATGTAATGTTAATATGAAATATGTATGCTATGTCCACACAGAGACAAATAAAAATAAAAATGAGTGTATGTATGTTTTAGTGGGATTGCAAATCTATGATTCATCAAGGCAATATTTTTTAGCTAAAAAAAGCTAATGGGATATTTGGCTTCATTGAGAAGTGAATTCTTCTTTTTGTTCCATAAATTAACCCATTTATTGTTGGACTATGGGCTACAGATATTTGATAAGAAGATTTTACTGGTCTTTCAATTCCTCCAGTCTTCTGATGGCAGATTTGACTGTGACTGCAGAGGTGGTATTGTAGGTCCATGCACCACCAGCTACTGTCTTCATACAGGATCCACAATGCCAGATACCCACAGCCCGTCTCTTCATTTTGGTCTTGCCACAGAAGGAGCAGTTATACTTGGCATGCTGGCTAATTTCAGTTTTCTTCACCATTTTTCTGAGGGATGCACCATAACGTGTTCCATATTTACCAACAATTCTGACCTTCTTGGTACATTTAGCCATGTTGCCAGTTGCGGGGCAGGAGCTCAGAGAGGATAGAAATGAATTCTTAATGGACTAAAGGAATAGGGAAGTGATAGTCCTACTTTCCTCTCTCCTGACCATAACATATTTGGAGTGTTAGGTTCAGTTCCAGACATCACAATTTCTGAAGTCCATAGTAAGGTGGAGAGAATCCCTAGGATAATGGTGAATGGCCTTGAGATAATGTCAAGTGAGAATATGTGGAAGGAAATGAGGATATACAACCTAAGAAGAAAACTTGGTGAGAATATGGTGCCTGCCTTCATGTATTTAAAGGGATATCTTTCAGAATATTGGTTACTCCTGCTTTGATTGTCCCCAGAGGTCAGAAATAGGAGCAATGAATGGAATTTGGAGAACAGATTTAGGAAAACTTCCTCACAATTAGTGATATCCCAAAATGAAAAGGGCTGCCTCAGGAAAGAATGGGTTTCTCCTCACTAGAGATCTTTAAGTAAAGGCTTGAGGACCAATTCACAGATTTGTAATAGGGGGGATCCTTGCTCAGGTGCAAATTGGACTCGGTGTTTGCTGTGCTATTATTTGCTAGGGTCATTTACAGATCCTTAGAATTATCAGGGATTTATGAGATCATCTAATCCCATAATTCCAGAGGCATAGAATTTTAAAGTGTCATATGATCTCAGAGGCCATTAATAAGTGATCTGCTACCTTTTACTTCGAGATATACGAGGAGGGAAAATCCATTACCATCAAGGGGCAGTCTAGCCCACTTCAGGGAAATTCTCACTGTCTGTAAACTTCTTTCCTAAAATGAAGTCTAATCCATTCCATTCAGTACCAAATGGCATCTGGATTCTTCACTTCCTACTCTGTAGGACTCATTATACTCCCTTTGCAATTCTGGGGTGAGAGACCAATTCTGTCACTCATGTAAAGTCAGCAAAAACTTCTCTCTCTGGGTTAATAACAAACCAACCTACAAATCATGATTGTGAGAATTGTGCTGAGTATAAATAGTTGAAATTACTAAATATTTAATACGTTATATCAGAAGGGGATAACAAAATCATTGCAATGCCATTTTGTCACAGGATGGCATCTGTTTCAGTGGAACTTACCCAACTGGAAAGACTATAAGAATAGCCTCGGTCATAAATGCTACAGTGAAGTGTATGATGTTATTTGGAGTCAGAGGAATTGGGTTCAAATCATAGCTCTGCTTCTAACTACCTGAGTAATCTTGGGCAAGTCACCTAATCTCCCTAGGTCTCAGTTTCCATTTATGGTAAGGGAATGGGTTGGTCTAGATGACTTCTTAGGTCCCTTCCAAATCCAAATCTATGACCACCCAGACTATATTCAGAGAGACTCATGGGCAAAGGACTGACTACTAGGCAATATTTTTGGTCTCAGCAGCTTATTAAGGTATCTGCAGGTAAAGGATGAGGGCATGTTGTCTGGTTTGATGGAGGAAGCACCCACACGGATGATGTTGTGTATTCTTTATCAGCAGCATGCTGTTGTGGAAAGATTGCAGGACTTGGGATCAGACCTGGGTTCAAATCACTCCTCTGATAAAAACCCCTAGATTCTCTCAAGACACATAAGTCAGGTATTATTGCCTACTTGGCCTTCCCAGATCACCTTAGTCTTTAGTGTTGTCCCCAATCTTACACTATCTCATATTTACTTGTCTGATAACATGCTATTTCTCCAGTTAATTTCACCCACTTTGTGCACAAATGATCACAGCTCATAGCTAGAAGGGGCCTTGGAGATTGTCTAGTCCAGTCAGATTTGAATTTAGGAAGATGAGTCTTCCTGACTCCAGGCCTGGCACACTATCTACTGTGCCAACTAGCGGCCCACTTTTGGGAATGGTAGTAGCAAAATAGAGGTTTTTACCATCTGAGATGGACCTTGATGGTTGGGAGAAAATCAGAAGGGCAGAGGAGAATTGTCCCAGTAAAGGAAAAAAGAAATGAGAGGCCTGAAACTGATCATCAAGGGAGACCAAGAGCCACTTAAAATCTGACTAGAAACAAAATAAAAATGATTAGAATGCTAACTAATCACATTTCTATATACTTCTAAGATTTATTAGGCTTTATAACAACATTGTGAGGCTAATAGTGTAAAAATTATCTCCATTCTTTTATATACAAGGCAACTAGGACTCAGACTAATTGGCCCAAGGTTACTGTTAGAAAGTGTCAAAGCCAAGACTGTGGAATTAGTGCTGCTGCCTCTACCAAGAATACAGCAATGGGCCATTGGAGAAAAATGCCCTCTCTGGTCTCTGTACCTTTGCAATGACTATCTCACATCCCTGGAATGCACTCCTTCTTTACCTCTACCTCCTAGGTCCCCTGTCTTCCTTAAGACACATCTTAAAACCCCCTTCTATACAAAGCCTTTCCTGATCCCCTGACTGCTAGTATCCTCCTTCCCAAACTATCTTGTATTTAACTACTTTGCATATCATTGAACTTATTCACTTTGTATTTACGCTATGTATCTTATTATTTTATTTTTAACACTCTTTTTTAAATTTTCAGTTCCAAATTCTCTCCCTTCCTTCAGCTGTCCCTGTGCTCATAGAGAAAGCAAGCAATAGGATACCCATTATACATGTGAAGTCATTATGCTATGTACTTTTAATATTCTTATCATCACCCTCATCAGAATGTGAGCTCTTCGGGAGCAGGATTTTTTTTTTAATTCTTTGTATTTGTATCCTCAGTGCACAATGCCTGTCACATAACAGGTGTTTTACAAATATTTTTAATTGATTACTTTTAGTTACGGGTAGTATGGTGGATTAAACTGGGGCCAAGGGGAAGAAGGGGACCCTCTGTAAACTGCAGTATTTCAAGAATCAACTCACCTGAACAGTAAAATCCTATCATGAGTATGACGATCAATGAAAATTATGACTGTTATATAGGTCCAGAAGGTTATATTTGTATCTAATCCTGAAAAGCTGGGGGATGTGTGTGTGTGGGGAGGAGGGGTAGTAGTCAGTAGCTCTGGAACTGTCCAAAGTGCTGAATAGTGTTAAGGTGTCCTTGCTTACAATATCTATATCAGTGAGGGGAAAGAAAACATAGGTTGAAAGAAGGGCATAATACTGAGAGTAATATTCATATGAATCCAACATTCATCCATTTCACAAACATAAATGCATACCCCTCATGAAGTAAGGATGAGGTAGCATTGTGTAGTGAATGGTATAGTAGAAAGAGCACATATTTGATGTGGAGTCAGAAGATTTTGGGTCTAGCCCCAGCTCCAACATTTATTAGCTGTGTGTTCATGGGAAAATCGTTTCACCCCTCTAAACTCGTGTCTACATCTATTAAATAGGAGAAGGGGCAATAATACTAACACCACCTATGTCACAGAGCTTTTGTGAGGAAAACACTTTCTAGTCTAAGGCTCAGCTCCATGCCACATTCTACACAATGTCCCCAAATGCTAGTACCTTCCCCATAAGAAATTACTTTATATTATATCTATATCTCATATTATATCTATGTTATATTATATCTGTATTTCATATTATGTTACATTATGTTATGTTATATATTTAAATATGTACATGCTGTACCCCCTGGTAGAATGTGATGTCCTTGAGGGGAGAGAATGTTTCATTTCTATCTTTCTGTTCCCAGCGTTCAGAACATTGTTTGACACTCAGTTGTGTTTAATAAACACATGTTGATTGATAAATAATGTAACCTAGAAATATGAAATACTATCATCACATACTTATATCTAGAGAATTGACCCATACTGAGAATATTGCTTATTTCTTTTGGACCAGAACTCTGCTTTTCATTAGCGTAGAGAATTCTCAATGAGGAAATCCCTCTACCAATGCAGATTAGAACCTACTCTACAGCTTAGAGTGTTACAGTTGCCTAGGGAGCTGAGAGGTTAATTGCCCAGAATCATGCAGTCAGTTTTAATCGCAGACAAGCCTTGAACTTAATTCTCAGGCCAGCCCTCTATCCATTACTTCATGTTGTCTCTCACTGAATCATTATAGAAATGTCAGAAAAGAAAGAAATTCCAAATTATCTGATCTCAGTTTAGAAGTAATAGAACTATTTAATGTAAAGGCCTACCTAAAAATATGAATACTCAAGTGACTACTATTTACTCAAATATGAGCATAGGGAAAGAATGGAAGTTTGTCTAGAACTACAGCAGAGAAGAGAGGGTAATTGGTCATTCCCAAGGAATTAACTCCAATGTAGGCTTTATAGTTGTTAAAAGTAGAAATAAGCATTCCTGGGAGACTTTAAAGATAAGGAAAAGTGAGAGGGAAATTAACCTAAAGATAACCACCAATCACCAGATTTGAGGGAAAAGACTATCAAGTAGTCAAGATTAGTAGAGAAACCGGTCTAGAAAGCAAATAGAAAGTATAATCTTTCAGAGGTTCATTTAGGGACTTAATTAAACTTATGAGAATGTAAATTGACATCACTGGAAACAAGTGTTCCCATCAGCAATTGGGTAGGATTGGGTGAAATCATCGACTCATGTAATATTAGGGCTGGAAAAGACCACTAAACTTGGGGTGCCAGAATTGGAATGGACCTTGGAAGTTATCTTCTCCAGCTCCCTTATATCCCACTTTTGATGCTTGACTTGTTGTGTAACCATGGGAAAGCCATAGCTTTTTGAGTCTGTTTCCTTATCTGTAAAATGGGGATAAATTAAAATTCAACTCAAAAATATGTATAAAAATAATACTGTCTACATAACAGTGTAGTTGTGAGGTTCAAACAAGATAGTGTATGTAAAATATTTGCAAATACTTAACATAATTTAGCTAAAATTATTATTTAATATGGATATTGAGGGTCTTATCACAGCTAAGAGATGAAACAGAGTTAGCATTTATATCGAACTTTACCTTTTACAAAACAGTTCCCATCCATGTTCCCATTTGTTCTTTGAGATAGCCCTGTGAGGTTAGTAGTGCAAGTATTATGGTCCTCATTTTGCAGATGACAAAAGAGACTCAGATGTGGAAAGGGCTTGCTGACAATCACACCCCTAGTAAGCAGTAAAATTAGATCTGGGACTTCAAGTCTAGTATGCTTTCCATTAGACCCCAACTGTTCTGATGTAGAATGAATGAATAAAGTGATTATCAGGTGCTTACTATGTGCAAAGCACTATGTTAAGAGGTCTGGATACAAATGGAAAATCAAGGCATTCCCTGCTGTCAAGGACCTCACATTCTGATGTGAGAGATAACACGTGCTCTCTAGAGACTTTTAATTCCCTTGACTCTTCTCTTTCTAATTGATTTATTTGGCAATCTCTTTCACTGGTTTGTTGTCCTCTGAAGTGTGAGTATCTTCCAGGGCTCTGTCCCAGCTCACATTCTCTTCTTTCCCCATACTCTCATTTGGTGATCTTACCAATTGCCATGCTTTAAATTATTACCTCTTTGCACCTGACTTCCAAATTCCATATCTAACCCCAATATATCCCTTTATTCCTAACTCCACATTTCCAGGTGCTGTTGGATTTCCTGTTGGCACCCCAAACTCAGCATCTTGAAATCTGACTTCATCATTTCTTCCATCCCCTAGCTCCACCTGCAAACCTCTATTTCTTCCAAGTTACCCTTACAGGAAATCTCAATCTTTTTTGACCTTTACTTCTTCCTCACTCCCCACATGCAATCATTTGTTGAATCTACCATTATAGCATCTCTTATATTGGTCTCCTATACCCTTATGTTGACATCTCTACCATCAAGTTCAGGCTGTTAACAACTCGTATGGACTATTAGAATGGTCCCCAGTGAACGTCTCTGCCTCCAGCCTCTCCATTCCCCAATCTATATTCCACACAGATGTGAAAATAATCTTTATCAACACACAATCAAGTTGACACTGATCAAGTGTCACTGATCATGTCAATCAAATGACACTGACCATGCCCCTTGCCATGTGTAAGAGCATTGAGTGGCTTTTTATTGTCTATAAAATGAAACACAAACTTCTTAGAAAAAGAGCATTTAAAGCTTTTAAAATGTGCTTACATTCTAACTTTCCCATTTTGTTTCAGAGGCAGCCAGATAGCATAACAGACAGAGAACAGCACCTGGAGTCAGAGTTTTTTTGGCCACCACAAAAAGCTGCTATGGCCCTCTCCTTTTAAACTTCTTTATTCCTATTTTAAATACCACCATTATTCTAGTCTCTAGGGTTCATAACCTTGGCATTATCTTTGATTTCTTACTCTCCTCTACTTCAAATATCAAATCAGCTGCCAATTTCCATTTCTACCACCACAATATTTTCTGTACCTGACCCCTTCTCCCTCCTCACGTAACTACCACTTCCTCCAGGCCATTATTGCCTTTCCATTATATTACTGGAATAACCTTATGATTGCTATCTCTTCTTCGATTTTCTCAACACTGTTGCCAAAGTGATTTTCTTTAAGGACAGATTTGACCTTGACATTCTTCTCAATAAATTCCAGTGTCTTCCAGTCACCTTTAGAATGAAATATAAACTCCTCTGTTAACTTTTAAAGTCTTTAACAACCTGTCCATGATCTATCTTTCTGACCTCAATGTCATTGTGCATTATTCTCCCTCCTAAATTGTATGATACAGTCAAACTATCCTTCTCTATGTTCCTTATAATTAATACTCTATCTCTGGTCTTTGTGCCTTTGAACTGTCAGTCTCACATACTTAGGATGCATTCTTTCTCCCTAAAAGAAACCCCCCTCTTCCTTCAAACCTCACTTACTACATAAAGCTTTTCAAAATTCCCCTGACTTTTGCCCCACTTCTTAAATTGCCTTGTATTTAATCACTTTGTATGTATTCTCTCTATATTATGTGTGTGTATATGTATTTAGATATATACACATATAAACATACATCATGCCCCAAAAGTCTTACTGCAGTTTTAAGTTTGAGTAACTTAAAGAATTTTGAGGTACCTTGTAAATATATAGTCTTGTTTCTGCCAGTAGAACAGAAGTTCCTTGTTAATAGGAATTGTTTCATTCATTATGTTTGTGTCCCGATGCTTAAAAAACAATTATTGATTAATTTATTGAATAGACCTAGGTTCACATTCCAGCCCTGACATTCACTGCCTTTGTGACCTTGGGCAATTCAATTGATTTCCCTGGGCCTAAGTTTCCTTATTCATAAAATGAAAAATTTATTCTAAAGTTCCATTCCAACTTTGAATCCCATAATCTTCTGGGCCTCTTTGTATTGGCTGGTTTCTTAGACTATACTGACATCCTACCTCATAGTCCCTGATAGTTCTATTTAAAGGTTGTCAATGTTAACAGTGTCCTGCATCTCTGGACCCATCTGATGTGCTACTTATAGGGGCAGAGGAGAGAGAGTAATGAGCTGGCTCATGTCCTGCTGCCCCCTAGAGTGTCAAAGTCTCTGGCTCCATGCCTATCCCAGTGTCTGTTTTAAAATGGATCAGAATGCAGGCTTGTTGAGAGACATATCTTCCTACACAGTCTAAAAATCCAAATTCAAGAAGATAATCTCTATCCTGGGGCATAAGATTGATTAAAAGTACAACTGTCTGTCTTTTGGGGACATGCTTCTTTTTCCATTGCTGAATGCTTTAGCTCCTGTCACCTGGATGTCTGCCTTTCATCCCCTTAGATTAAAACATTGTCAACTGAATGCGATTTTTAAAAACTTTCATATCACTCTCTATTAGCACCCATTCAGCAGGATTAATCAATCAGATTACCCTATGTAATAAAATAATGCTTTCTATAATTTCCCTTTTTGGATCCTCTCAACATTCCAATAAGGCAGGTCACAGAAAAATGATTGCCACCATTCTAAGGATCTAGGAACCGAAGCTCAGGGAAGAGATGGGACAAGTCACAAAGCTATTTAGTAACAGAGCTGGAGTCAAAACTCAAGATTACAGATATTCCAAGGTTTCTGAAATAGGGTCATGCATAGCAGAGCATGACAGAGAAGCCCATTCCAAGTGAGGCTACAGGAAGAGGGACTTGGTAGATTAGGGGTGAGAACATGAGTTTATATTTCCATATGCAGTTATGTTTCACTTCCAAGTTAAATGTCCCAGAATTCTGATTGTTGATGGAGTCATAGGATCAAAGAACTTGAGAACTAGAAAAAAATGGAACATCATCTCTATCTCTAATCCTCCCTAGACTCCATCCTGCATGCTCTTGACCCATGTTCCCTACCACATACTTTTATCTAATTTTATTTTATTTTCAATTCCTAATTCTTTCCTTCTCCCTTCCTCCCTTCTCCACTGATTTAAAAGACAGGAAAAACAAAACCCATTACAATATGTTTAGTCATGCAAACCAAATTCCTGAATTAGCCTTGAGAAAGAAAGAAGGAAAGAAAGAAAGGAAGGAAAGATGGATGGAAAGAAGGAAGGAAGGAAGGAAGGAAGGAAGGAAGGAAGGAAAAGAAAAAAAATCGGTCTAATCTGTACTCTAAGTCCATCAGTTCTCTATCTTGAGGTAGTATGTTTAATCATAAATCCTCTGGAATTGTGGTTGGTCAGTGTACAAAGTTACTAAGTCTTTCAAAGTAGATTATCTTTACGATGTTACTGTTGTTGCATAAATAGTTCTCCTGATTCTGCTCATTTCTTTTTTGCATCAGCTCATATAAGTCTTCCCAGGATTTTCTGAAACATCCACCTCATCATTTCTTAAAGCACACTAGTATTCCACCATAATCATATGCCACAACTTGTTCAGAGGTTCCCCAATTGATGGACATCACCCTAGTATCCAATTCTTTGCCACCACAAAAAGAGCTGCTACAAATATTTTTATGTAAATAGGGAATTTTCCTCTTTCTTTGACCTCTTTGGGGCATAGACCTAGTAGCAGTATATATTGCAAGTTTTTTTAATCTTTACACTCCCCCTTTCCCAAGCCTCCAAGTTTTGGAGGAAACAGAAAGCAGGAGTTCTTAACCTTTCTGTACCATTGACTCCTTTGGCGATCTAGTGAAGCCTAATTACCCCTTCTCAGAATAATGTTTTTAAATGTATAAAATAAAATGTGAAAGATTACAAAGAAAACAAAATATATTGTAATACAGTTTTTAAAATTAAAAAAAAAGTTCACAGATCCCAGGTTAAAAACCCCTGGCCTAAAGGCATCACATCTCACACCACTCATTCTCATACTGGCCACTCTATTTTTTATAATAACTTATACTTATATAACACTTTAATGTGCAGAGAGTGATTTTTCCCCTCATTATCTTCTTCTCCCTCTCACAATAACCAATGTGAAGTAGTGACAATTATCACCATTTTGTAAATGAAGTATCTGATGTTCATAGGAGATAAATCACTTACCCATATTCATAGCTAGTAAGTGTCAGAAGCCAGATTGGAAGGCAGGGTTCTTCTAATTAAAAGTGGTGTTCTTTCTACTATATCATGTGACTAGACCTGGATGAGGAAGAGGTATATTTCTTTCAGTATCATTCATCATGCCATCTGCCTCAGTTTCTTCATTTTTTAATGTGATAAGATGGAACTAGACAACCTTATGAGTCACTTGCACTTCTAAATCAATGATCCCATGACCACTTAAAGCCTCAGTTTCATCATCTATAAAATGGAGATAATAATACTTAAAGTACATCTATATCACAGTTGTTGTGAGGCTCAAGTAGGATAATGAATGGAAAAAATGAATGAGAAAGCATGTATTAAGTGATTACTATTCACCAGGCACTTTACTAAGTTCCAGGGATAAAAAAATAATACAAGGAAACAAGATGGTCCCTGCCTTATGGGATAGGGGAAGAACATAGGAAGGGAAGCTGTAAGACATGGGAGAGCCACTAATACGGTGGCAGGGTTTAGAAATGGCCAAGAATCTACATGAAGTCCTCGTTATAGGGACGGTAAGGCAAAAACTCACCTATTAGAGCTCAGGGTCTCAGGAGCCAAGAACAGAATCTATTGAGAGGGAGATGAGAAGGATGGGAGGGTGAAGGCTCCATGGTTTGGAAATCTTGAGGAATGGGCCGGGAAGACAACATATGCCAAGTGCTTTATCAATTTTAAAGAACCACATAAGGACTAGTTACTGGTATCATTGCATTACGTCATGTTTCTTTTGTTCTCCCTAGTAGACCATAAACCCCTTGAGGGCAATGACCATGTTATTTTTCATTTTTGCATTATCAGTGCCTAGCACAGTGCCTGGAACTCAGCCTGCATTTAATAAAGGCCTATTGAATGGAATTTAACACAGAATGTTCCAGCTGAGAGTGGCCTTTGAATGAAGAGCATAGGTCATCAGAACCACAAGAGACCATCTAGTGCAGGTTTGGAATTTGGAAGCTTTCCTGTTAGGATCAGAATTTTGAATCAATGTCACATGAGAAGCTTAACAAATATCCCATAATTATTAGGTGCCTGGCATGGCAGGGCTTTGATGGCTTATTTTAGTTGCCAGTGGGAGGATCCTTGTCACACAAGGCACCATTACCCTCCAGTGCATAAAGAAAAGAGTGAGATAGTTGTGAGCCTGGAGGGAAGGGCAGTGCAAGAGAGTAAAACCAGCAAATACCTTTGGAGAAGGTATTTGGAACTCGGAACTTGGCTTCCCACAGTCACAACTTTACAAATGGGGGCTTGGCTCCCAAGCTAGCCAGAGACATTTATTTAGGCCCTAATGAAGAGAAATGATGAATTGGCCACAGCATTGAAGAGTAGGAGGAAAGCAGCCTAGATCACCTTTGAGAAGTGATAGATTTCTTTTAATGACCCTCAAATTTCTTCTTGAAACAAATGTTTTACATGTTTTACATGCAAGCGTTCTTTGGATATGGTCATATGTCCCTGAGTCTTGAAACCCTTAATTCTCCAAAGAACTGAAATTAAGAAACACTCAAAAAAGGGAAAGAAAGGAAGGAAATTTGGAATTTGGAACTCTACAATTTGAAAAAAGAATATTAAAATTGTTTTTACATGCAATTGGGGGAAAAATAAAATAAAAATATTAAATTAAAAAACTCCATTCAGATGTTATGGACCAAGAAGAAGTAACCTGGCACATGGCAATGGATCAATGGACTCAGAATTCAGAGGACCCAAGTTCAAATCCTGGCTCTGTCACTTACTAGATGTGTATCCTTGGGCAATCAAAAAAGTATTTATTGACACCTGCTCTGGCCTAAGTGCTGTGCTTGGTACTGAGGTCACAAAAATGCAAACCAGCCCTTTTTGGATGAGTCCTTGCCCTGAGGGAATTTTCTTTGTGACAGGGAAGACAGTGTATGCAGAAATAAGTACTGTACATGTAAAATATAGAATTATGTATTTAGGCCCCTCTTCAGGCCTCATTTATTTTTTCATCTGTAAAATGAGCTGCTTGGAATCAGTGATCTCTTAGGTGCTTACCAGCTCTGGATACATGATCCCATGGTTCAAAATCTGTGCTAATCCTGCTGGTGTAAGTCTATGTTTACCTCTATAAAGAGTTTTGCTAAGCCAACATTGAGCCTCAGTTTTCTTATCTGTGAAATAGGTAGGATAACCCTTGCATCCCTTATGTCAGAAGGATTTTATAGGAAAAAAATTGGTCAACTGTATAAATACTATAAAAATGAAAATTACTGACATTTTCTGGGACCCGAGCCTTAAAATTTCAGGGTCGACATTTCTAAGTCCTGCTCTTCCAAAACACCTTTTTTCTTTTGGTCCAGTCCTATGTTTTTAAGGGTACTCCCACAAGGACATTCACTCCACTGATGCAGATCAGCAACTTAACCATAGCTCACAGGCTTAATTATTTAGCAGGACTGAGATGTTAAGTGACTTGCCCAGGGTCACACAACTAGTGTGTGTCAGAGCAAGACCCAACTCCAGGTCTTCACTGAAATGAGGGGCACTCCAAAGTAGCATGGTGGCCTTGAGAGGCAGAGGGTTCTCTTCACTCAAGGTCTGCAAGAAGAGGCTCTTTGGACGACCACTTGTTGGATACATTGTGGAGGGGATTCTGGTTCTGAGTAGGGTTCGGTTAGATGGCTGCTTATGGCTCTCCAAGTTCTGAGACTCTGTGAGTCTCCCTGACTCCAAGGCTGCCCTCAAGCCCCCATCCCCTGCTCCTGCTCTTCCAAGTCTTGAGTGCCAAAGAAATGTCATGCTCACCTCTGCCAGATCTTTATCCCACACTGGGGACAGAGACTAATGATGGGAGTTCTTGACCAAGGGAACCCGGGGGTTTAGCATTTCATAGAACAGGAGCAGCTGTGAAATGGCCTAAATGCCCAATGACCTAGAATAAGCTAGAGCAGAGGATGTCAGATGCAGAGAGAAACACACAGAGTTTTGATGAAATATTAAACAAGTCACAGACAGTGACAACAGCACCTTTACTTTTCCTGGTATCTGTGACCTTAACCTGTTTAGTCACTGTGGGCCCCCTTCCTTTCTGGCAGGAACCCCTGCTTTGCAGGAAATGAAGACTTCTTTACAGTGGCTAAAACACTGAATGTTTTATGAGAGTGGACTTTTCTTTCCTTCTTTCTTTCTCCCTTCCTTCTTTCTGCTCTCTCTCTTTCTCTCTCCTACCTTCATTAATCAAGTCATACAGATTTTCCTGGGGACACTGGGAGATTCAATGACCTATCCCTCATTACACAGCCAGCATGTGTTGGAGATTGGACTTGAGCCTGGGTCTTCCTAATGCTGAGGCTGCCCATTTTGCTCACCATGCTGCCTCTCTTTCCTTTGTAGGGAAAGTAATATTAAAACTATATCAGCTGCCATAGATTCTCAGGTGTCTCTTGGTTTCATAATGAGTTTTCACTTCCTAGTTGTATAAAGACATGGTGGTTAATCTTTTCCTCCTGCCCCTCATTCCTAGTTCTATTTTATTAACATGGAGAACAGATTTCTTTCTTGACTTCTGCATGAGATGAATAGAATCATGTGGGATCTGTGTCCTTTTCAATCACTGATTATGGGGGCTGCATTTCAACTGGGAAAAAAAGTTCATTTAAGAGGTCAGGGTACTTGTTCAGACATTTGGCAAGAGTGAGCTTCAGACCCCTATCCTTTTTTTTCTTTTTTTTTTTTAATTCCAGTACATTGAGCATAATTCTAACAGTAAGGCCTTATACTTTATTGAAGTTTTCTTTTTCCCCAGTCTCCCAAGTATTATGCACCTAAACAATATTTAAATTGCATGAATTAGTAAATACTTATGGAATGAATGAATTAGAAGCAATCACAGGATTTTGAGCCAGAGGGATCTGATGGGGGAAATAACAAAACCTCAGAATCTCTGAGTCAGAAGGGACCATAGATAGGAACTTAGACCTCACCAAGAATCTCCCCTATGACATCACTGACAAGCTTTTATCCAATCTCTGCTTAAAGACTTTCAGGGAGGGGGGACCAATTTCTTAACATGATAGTTCATTCAGCTTTAGGAAAACCCTAATGTGGAGACAGTATTTCTATTTATTGAACCTAAACTTGCTTCTTTGCACCTTCTATTTGAAGAATTTAAACTGATTCTGTATTATTTCGTAATTGATTTTATTCTGTAACTGATCCTATTTTGTATGATTTCTCAAGACACATTTCTTGGTTTCTTTGTCTATGAACTAATTTAAGAAGTTCAGTTGTCCTGCTAATGACTGTTCTATTCTTGCCTCAAGGTAATCTGTTATCCTTGAGGGGTGCAGGTAGACACCAAGGAGTCTTGTCCACTATCTCTAACCTTGTGGCTGGATTCAACAATGGATATTTCTTAGTCACAGGATTTTTGCTTCCCTTCTGAGATGGTTAAAACTTGTTATCTCTCATACCTTAAGCTCTTTGATGGCCTACATGTTAACCCGGTACATTTTCACAAAATATGCTATCCATCCTTGCCTGTCCTTGTACAATTAAAGAGTGTCTTATCTTCTTCCTAAGAGCTAGGGAGTCTACTATTCTTGGTCTACTATTAACAACTTCAGGATGCAGATGGGTCCCATAAATCAATCAAGCATTCCTATGAGACAGAGAGTTAGCCGCATATGAGTTTTAGCCGATTCTTCCTAATATAACCAATCATGTTGTCCTCACCTCCATGATACTGTCAACCCTATAGCCAATTGTATTATTTTGTTATTTGTCCCATGCTTATAAAAAGGAACTGTACCCGTCCTCTGGGTCATTGACCTAACTGAAGTAGCTATTTGACCCATTTTGTTAACAGGTTCAAGCCCTGCTAATAAACTGATAAATTTGGAATTCTGCACCTCAATTTACCTTTACTAAATTCTATCGAGACATATTTATTGCTCCTGTTCTAGGCCTTCAGGTACTTCAAGATAGTGATTGTGTGTCCACCATACATCTTCCCTTTCTTGGGCTAAATATCCCCAGATCCTTCAAATGATGCTTGTATGTCATGATCTTATGACCATTCACTCTCCTTGTTGCCTTCCAGTGGGCATACTCCATCATGTCATATCCTACCTAAAATGTGGTGTAAAGAACTGAGCATAATCCTGCTAATGTGATCTAAGCAGAGTAAATCCCCTTGTTTTATAGAGGAGATGGTCATAATACTTGCACAACATTCCTCAAAGGGCATTTATGAGGGAAACACTTCAAAACCCTTTAAATGCTAGAGAAATGTGACATTTTTATTACAGAGGAGAAAATTGAAGCTCATGGAAGTGAGGTGACTTGTCCAAGGTCACACAGGTAGCAAGTGGTAAAGTCAGGATTCAAACCCAGGCCATCTGACTCTAGATCTAATGTTCTTCCCATTGTTTCTCGTTGCCCCAAGGAGTAGATGAAAGTGCAATTTTCCCATTGAGTGGAAAGAGTAGGCTGACACCCAGATATTATATAAGGTATCTCAAATATTTTCCTGATAAAAATGGATGTAATCTATTTGAGAACAAGGACTGTGGTGCTTGTCCTTAGTGCCTAGCACAGTCCCCAGTGCTTAGCCCAGTTCCTGGCATTTAGTAGGAGTTTGATAAATGTTTGTTGTTTTTTTGTTTTTGTTTTTTGTTTCTTTTATTGATGGGGTTATTAAGAACCAGGAGCAACATCACAGTGTCTCCAATTTTGTATATTATTGGAAAGGAACCATTATTTGAAAAAACATAAAGCTGGGTGGTAGAAGACCTGAGTTCATGTCATAGTTCTATTAGAAACTAATTGTGTGACCTTAGACAAGTTGCTTCTCTTTGACAGGCCTCAGTTTCCCCAAATGCATATTTGGACTGGATCCTCTAAGGCCTCTTTGAGCTTCCCCATTCTATTGTCTAAGGTCCCACCCATCTCTGACATTCTGTGGACAATCCATCAATTATGGAGCACTTACTAAGCACCTAGAATGTGCCCGGCACTGGGTGGCTAGGTGCTAAAAATACAAAGACAAAAGGGAAACAGTCCATGCCCTCAAGGACCTTATAATCTACCCAGAGACACAACAGACAGCAAATATAAATAGATCAGATATATTCAAAATAAATATAATTTAAAAAAAACTTTTAGAAAAAGCTTTATTCACTGAAGTATCAAGAGAAGTTTTATTTATTTTAAGAGAAGGATTCAAGAGAAGTTGATGTTTTAGTCCAGCTTTGAAGAAATTCCGATCCAAAATTCCTCTCAGGTCTGACATTCTATGTTCTAAGGTCCCTCCTACTTCTTATATTCTATGTTTTGTGCTCTCAGCTTCTTTCCATCTGTACCATTCTGTTTTGTTAAGGTCTCCTCTAGTCCCTGATGTTTGTGTTCTGAGATCCCTCCCATCTCTGATTTCTACATTCTATGTTCTAAGGTCTTTTATGTCTACAACATTCAATATATCTAGAATTGCTGAAGGCTAACTGTTGATTGGGCAGCTTATCTTCATAGCCCCAAGCCCATTGTGCAGATCACAGTACCAATACTTAATTTCTTTAGAGAAAGAACAGAAGTTGCAGGGGGGGAGGGAACATTAATTTATATAGGATAGGAATAGAAATCAGCATGATGAATGATGGAAGGAGGAGGTCTGAACTTGAGGGATTACTTAGGTTTTGGAGGCAATCCCAGGTTAGCACAAACTAACTTATAGCACTCTATCACTGGTTTTCATGGGACATTGTTGTTAACATATCTGCTCATCCATCAGTCCTCTCCTTCTGGCTCTGACAAAGAGTTAAAAAGGATTTAAAAATTCTAATAAATTAGTCATAATAACATCAGACATTTGCTCTGGTTGTTCCATTTAGGGGACTCCAGCTATGCCAGTAAAGGAGCTCCATCTGCTCAAAGGTGGATTGCTTTGAACCCTCTGCCTCATCTCTCTGTGTGTTCCCTTAGATCCTTCCTGCCCACCTCACAGAGGACCACAGGCATCTTCCTCCTCTGGTGTTCCTTGAGTTTCCTTCTCCATTGGTGTTCTTGTGGTCAGCTAAGAGCCTGACTGCCTTCTTGGGGGGCCTTTGCTATTTGGGATCTCCACCTGAGTTCTGAAAACTGAATAAGAGATGTTAATACTTCCTGCAGCACTTAAAAGGACCAGGATTTCTTCCATATGGTTTCTCCCTCCACCCACACAGATCCCCCAACCTTTTGATATATTTTACATGAATTTTCATGGATTGCTATGACCAAGACAACCCATCATCTAGTAGTCAATGCATTGGTGATGAGTCTTTATGAAATGTAGCTAAGCTAGTCTTCACACCACAGGCACATCGGCTGTACCAGGATTGTACACACCTTTCCAACTTTCCACAGAACTTGCCAGAACTTATGCCCTGCAGATGTAGCCTGGGAGAGCCAAGAGTCACTTCACGGTGATGACGATTCATCAGATGTCAAGAAAGAGTAATATTGGTCCGAAAAAGAAACATAGAACCACAGAAAGAAAGGTAGAGGGGACATCAGAGGTCACATGGCCAGGAGGTCTTGGATCTTCTACACAACTGTTTTGAGATGCTTTTAGCCCAGGAGACATTGATCCTCTTCAAAAAGATCAGTTAATCTGATTGATCGGAACAAATAGGACAAATATTTAGATGATGGGTTTAGATGCAATTATACGAGGAGTGTAAAATAAAACTAAGAAAGCAATTTTATGTAGAATCTACTTTTCTAGTTCCATCAGTTACCCAGTGTAAAAGAGTAGGGTACATGGGTGGTGACATTGATGAGACCTGGATGGGAGCTGTGTGTGGTACAGTGGCAAAGGTGCTACTTAGGGTCAGAAGATGTGGGTTTCAGTCTTAGATCCGAAGTTAATTGTGTGACCCTAGGTTAGCCTTTTTGTGCCTCAGTTTCCTTATATGTAAAAAGGGTATATTTATATTATTTACTGACTTCATAGGATTGTTAGTAGAAAAATGCTTTATAGACTTTAAAGCACTTACAGAAATGGTGGCTGTTCTTGGCTCAACAAGTAGCTGGGGGAGGGCAAGTAGCTGCCAAGACTCAAATTTCTGATATATATGATTCATAGAAGGGCCCCCAAGCAGTAGACCCCAAATGGAAGATTCTGGAGTCAGGGTACCTGAAACAAAATCCTTCCTTTTCCTCTTGCTAGTCTGAATGTTTGGAATTTCTTCCTTTTGGGCCACAGTAAAAAGACCAATGACTCTGGAGTTAGACGACTTGAGGTCAAACCTCCTTTCTGACTCTTACTGTCTCTGTGACTTTGGGCAAATTCCTTCGCATTCCCGAGTCTGTGCAAGAAGGGGTTTGAACTAGGTGGTTTCTGAGGTCCTTTCCAGCCCTCTATCTGTAACGAATAAACAAGGGAGGTCAGCACGTACAACTTACTCATTGTGGGCTCCCCACCTGTAGAATTTAGGGGTGCGCCTTCTCCTTTAAGGAGCAGAAGCCCCTGAGAGTTAGTGTGCAGAGGTCCTACAGGCAGCGTGGATCACACTCTCCTGAGCTTGGTTAACTTTTACCACAAGGGATATGTATGCATTCATATATATGTATATGTATTTTATGTTTGACATATTATACACATAAGGACATACATAATATATAAAATATAACTATCTAAATATATACACAATATACATTTATACATTTTATTTATAGATAGAAAAAGAGAAATAGAGACAGACTCTAGAATATAGAAGCAGAGATCATTACACCACCATTGCATTTGGGCCTTACATACTGGAAAGGAGAGAAAAAGTATTTATATAGGGCCTATTACATGGAAAGCACTGTGATAAGAGCTTTTACAAATATTATCTCATTTGTTCATTATAACAACCACGAAAGATAAGCACTATTCTCATCTTCATTTTACAGTTAAGAAAACTGAGGCAGACAGAAGTTAAGTGACTTGTCCAATGTCACACAACTAGCACATCTGAGGTTGAATTTGAACTCAGGCTTTATCTGCATTCTCTCCCCTCTATCACCCTGCTGCCTGTAATATTGAATCAGTCTGCCTCCTCTTCCCTTTTGGGCTTATGGTTTGCTTCTTCTCCATCAGCCATGCTAAAGCTGGGGTATCTCCCCTCTACAGAGGTACAAACATCTCTCCAAATATCTAATCCTATCAACATTAATCGTACCAGACAAAGATTTGGTGGTCCTCGAATTTCTTTTTACATAAAGGAGAATATAATGGTATCAATGAAAACCAATGAGAAATGGGGGTTGGAAAACAGTTCATTGGAAAGGAGGCAGCTGGTAACTTCTGCTGACTGTCAAGGTCTAATCAGCTTCTCTGGAGCTCATGTGTCTCCCACATCACCCACTAGCTCTTCAGAAACACCAGCTTTGAGCTAATCCCTCTTTGACATGCAAGTCAAGAGAAAGGCAAAGTTCCACACCGTTTTGCATTCTCACCAACATGCCCGTCAGTTCTTAGTCACTGGGAAGTGTCACTTTTCATTCCCATCATCTACATTTCAAGCTCTTAGAGTCAAGGAGTCAGTGCATAAGGATTGCCTTGCATAACCCTGCCTGAGTTATCTCCTCTGCAGTGCGAACAAGAATGTCTGTACCCAAACTTCCAGCTTCTCTCTCCCAGAATCTTCCAAAAAGACAGCCCAGAAATCTGTGTCCAAAAATATCACCAACTGATGAAAGCTATGAGAGTGTCTTCTAGGGTCTCTTGCTTTCATAGCAGTGCCCACAACACAGTTGTGTAATATTTATGATTCTAATCTGGTTCTGCCAACATGAAGAAGCCCCCTTTGCTGAGCACATGTGGAGTGTGTGTGTGTGTGTGTGTGTTTGTGTGTGCGCGCGCATGCTCACTGACTTTACTGTTGGAACTCCTGTGACTGTCTACCTCCTCCTTTAACATTTTAAAGCTTCAGAAAATGAAAGTAGGCACCCCCCCTTCCAAGAAGTTTAAGCATATGCTAAGGTCTGATGCTAATCTGTGGTGCTGGAATCTTATAGAAAGTTATAAATTTTTTAAAAAGCACCCAATGCCAGGTGTTTTTTGCATTCTACTTGTCCTAATCAGTAGTCAGGACTATAGACAGGGATCCCATCCTCTTTCCCATTGGGTCACTTGGAGCCAATGCGTAAACTCAAGAACATCTAGGTCCTCTGGTCTGGTGTTCCCAATTTCACCCTGGTGTGGTGGTTTTACACCTGGATTATCTTTTTTTTTTCTCTTGATGAGGCAGCTGGGGTTAAGTGACATGCCCAGAGTTACACAGCTAGGTAATATTATATGTCTGAGTCCAGATTTGAACTCAGGTCCTCCTGACTCCAGGGTAGGTGCTCTATCCACTAGCTATTCCTACACCTGGACTGTCTTAACAGAAGCAGGTGAGCCCTCTTTGTGGCAGAGCGGTACAGCTCTGATGAGTCTGCCTACCCTGGTGGCTTTCGCTTTGGGCCTATTCCACTGGCCTGTGTAGCTCTCATGCATCCAGATGCTTTGCAAGCTTCCTAAGGCCTTGGGAGCAGAGATCCTCAAGGGGCTGGGCAGTGATGGCTCTGTGTTACGAGGTCAGGGAACGGTGCCCTCTTAACTGGATATTCTGAACCCTTCTCTATTCCCTCTGGTAGGCCTCTGGTAACAAATCATAGGACTCCGCAAGGGTCATGGCTCTATTGTTCTTTTTCCCAAAAAGAGAAATATATATGTACATGCACACATCATGCAATGCTACCCTTAGTCACCTGTAGCAGCCGTAACAAGCTAGCATCCTCATGGAGTAATCAGTCAGAACATAGTTTACTCATGGGCTACCCCTACTTGGAGTCGTAGCATCTTGGAATTGAAAGGGACTTCCGCGTCTGTCTAGTTCACATATTCCCATACCCAGCCCAGTACAATTTAAGCTGGGGCTTGATTGGAGCAAAGCCCTTCTTTCTGAAGTCTGTGTTTGTTGCTCAAGATGTTTACAGCACAGTTCACCATTTATGGATCTCTCCATTATGAACAATGGAAAAAGTGAATGGAAAGTGGAGCTGAACTGAGCCGGACCCTCAGGCATCTCTCTCCTCGCCTCCTCTCTCCCTCTCACTCCTGTAGCCAGTCAGTTGCCAAGTCTCATCAATTCCACCTCCACAACATCTGTCACACGCACCCTCGTCTCTCACTCACATGCTTCTACTCTATTTCAGGCCCTCGTCATTCCTTGCCTCGACTGCTTCCGTATCATCCTAATTCCTTGCCTGGCTTCCAGCCTCTCTGCTCTCCTCATGCAGCTGCCAAAATGTTATTGCTAAAATAGATAGGAAAGAATCAAAAACCTTCAGTGGCTCCCTATTACTTCAAGGATGTAACACAGAATCCTCAGCTGGACATTAAAAACCTTGCAGTATTTGACTCTTAACCTTTTGAAAAAAAGCTCATTTCCTTTTACTACCCTTTGATTGTTCTCCATGTCAGCCACACTGGCCTGTGAGCTATTCTACACACATGGTAAACAGTCGTCTGCCTTTGGTCCCCTGGGTCTGGAATATACTCCCTCATCTTCTCTACCTCATAAAATCCTGGGCTTTCTTCAAAGCAGACAAATGTCATCTCTACCTGCTGCCTTTCTGAATCCCCCCTGTTCTCAGTGAAAGCCTCCTCCTGAAATTACTCTGTATATACTTTGTATTTATTTGTGTCTGTGTATGTAGGGTGGATTTTGTCATTCTTTTTTAGATAATAGTTCTCAGGATCCATGGCCAGAAAACAATCTACTACTTTCCAGGATTTCACATCATAAACAATTTCTACTGCAACTGCGCAGTGAAATATGATGATGAGATAATGTCAATGTTTGTGCTTAAGTTGTAAACACCTACTATGCCTGTGCTATGCTAAGTCATCATGACATTGCAAAAGATGGTGTAAATTTGTGAGGCTATTGCTGGCAAATTGCCTTCTTTGTGTGCTCCTCTATAAATCAAGCGAGCACTGGTCAGTAAGTGGGGAATGTGCCAGCTGAAAGCTGTGCATCCCTTGACCTGCCCCCATTAAGACTTGGGGGGAATGGACATGCTGAAATACTATGCCTGTCTTGATCGGCCCCAAAGACTTAAGGGAATGTTGCAGGAGCTGGATCTCCTACTCTCTGTATATTCTCACCTGCCCCTGGGAGAAGAGTAATTAGGGGATTCTATAGGGGTTGGTACTCCCATTATCAGCAACCCCATTGAGAAGAATAAAGTAATTAAATAACCCCTCGTTATGTCTCGTTCCTGTCCTTCTGGCTTCCTAGATCAAGAGTGAACCTACTAGAGGCTGAAGCCCAAAAGCTTCAATGGCTCTTATGTTATACTCTACAACCCCTTTGCCCTTCTGGAGAATGTAAACTCCTTCAAAGCAGGGACTATTTCATTTTGGCCACTCAGTTTAGCACAGTGGTTTGCACATAGTAAGTGTTTAATAGATGTTTGTTATGCTTGTTATGGTGGCACAGATTTGATCCCTGCTACTGGGGAGGCTGAAACTGGTGGATTGCTTCAAACTGCAGCAGACTGAGCCAACTGGCTCAGGTAGAACTAAGCGTAGTACCAATATGGAGAGCCCCCAGGCTCTGAGGGCAACTAGGCTGCCTTCTGAGGGACAAACCAGCTCCCAAGCTGGTCAGTAGTGAGATTGGGCCTGTGAGTGGTCAATATACTCCCAGACTAAGCAAGACAAGGAGATCCAATCTCAAAAAACAATAAATCATTTTTGCCACAAAAACACACAGGAAATTCCTCTATGATATTACTGTCATCATAATCATCATCATAGAATAAATGCGCCAAGCTTTCAAAGTATAAAGACTAGTCCAAGGAGATAAAAATCATAAGGGGACATACTATCCCTTTGGTTGTGTCTGTAACTGGAGTTGCCAAGAATACTTTCAGTGAGCCTACAGAGGATAAATGCCTTTATTCAATTACAAAAAGCAGCTATTTTATCCAGCTGTGCAATAGGGAACAGAACATTAAAGAAAGAAAACTAAGTAGGAGAACTACTTGACCCATGGCCATTTTTATTGAGACTCACTGAAAAAGATGAGAAGGATAAGTTAATAATAATTAGCATAAACCAAAATAATAGTCAAAATTTTCCCAATTTGATTCAATTCACTAAACATTTATGAAGTGCCTATTGTGTGTCAGGCACTGTGCTTAGCACAGGGGAAACAAAAAGAGACAAAAACAGTCCCTGCCCTCAAAGAGCTTCCAATCTAGCAAGGAAGACAACACACAAACAAATATATACAAAGCAAGCTGTATGCAAGATAAATAGGAAATAATTCACAGAGTGAAGTTACTGGAATTAAGAGGGGTTGGAGAAGGCTTCTTGTAGTAGGTAGTATTTTAGTTAGGTCTTAAAGGAAGCCAAGGAAGTCAGTAGTTGGAGTGGATGAGGGAGAGAATTCCAGGCATGGGAGACAGCCAAGGAAAAATGTGTGGAGCTGAGAGATAGTGAGGCTTGTTCATGGAACAGCCAGGAGACTAGTGTCACTGGCTTGAAGAGCAGATATCAGGGAGTGAGGTGGAAGACGACTGGAAAGGTAGGAGAATGCTAGGTGAGGCAGGGCTTTGAATGCCAAACAGAACATTTTGTATTTGCTCCTGGAGGCAATAGGGAGCGACTGAAGTGCATTGAGTAGAAGGGTGAGATGATAATATTTGCATTTTGGAAAATCACTTTAGTGGTTAAATAGAGAATGGATTGGAGGGAAAAAGACGAGAGGCAGGGAGAGCCAGGAGCAGGCTATTACAGTAATCGAGGTGTGAGGTAATGATGGATTGTAGTGAAGTGGTGGCAGAGTCAGAGGAGAGAATGGGGGCATGGTAGGGAAATGTAAAGATGAAACTGGCAGATCTTGGCAACAGCTTGGATATGGGGCGGGGAGGACAGAAAGTGAGGAATCCAGAAAGCGACTGAGTCAGAATTTGAATTCCAGTCTTCCCGACTCTAAGGCAACATTCTATCTACTGTAACTTTTAGCTGCTTCCTAACACAACTGTTCTTGCCTTGAGAGGAGTGGAAGTGGGGTGGGCTGAGCTTGGTGCCATCAACTCTTTTAGTGGGATGCCAGTCAGTGGCTTTTATTGGCGGGGATTGCCTCTGGAGATAGTTTGCCCCATCTCTGGTTAGTTTACAATCCAGCCAAGACACGTCTTTGCTCGACACGGTAGCAAGCAAGCGGCCCCAGAATTGTTGGCCAGAGCCCACTGCTGCCCTCCAGGGGGAGAATCAAACATCCTTAGGCAACTGATTTTAATGAACAAAGCAGAAAGTATTTCAATCAGTGTATGTCTCATTTTTAAGCCAGTGAGTGGGTTTAACATGACTGGAGGAGGGTCAAAACACATCCTCCAACAGCTTATTAATATTGTCAATGTATACCCAGAGGAAAGCTATTCTTCACCCACAGGGAAATCTAAATGAAAAGAAGCCTTGGTATCTGCTTACTTAGCCTTGCTGCAGATTGGGGTGGAAAGTCCCAAATGTTAGCATTATGAGGTTTACTGGAGGCCCTGCAGATTAGAAGGCAGAACTCTAGCCTCTGCTTACCTGTTCAGTTTAAGTCAATTAAACAAGTTTCTATTAAATGCCTAGTGCTATAGGGGCCTGTGCTCCCCTTCATCCTACTGTAGGAGAAACATTGGCCAAATATAATGGTTTATTCTACTTCATTGTGACTTTCTGGATGTCTCACTATGGTCAGACAATAATCCAGGGGTATTGGATTGTCTCGAACAGAGGTTTTTAACTTGGGTTCATAAAACCAGCTTATGGATAGATTTCAGAGGGTCTATAATTGTGCATGTAAAAAAAACTACATCTTTATTTTCAAGAATCTCTGCCTGAAATATAGCATTTCCTTCCACTATGAATTTAAAAAAATATATTATTCTTAGAGGTGATCAATAGGTTTCTCCAGCCTGCTAAAGGGGTCCATAACACAAAATAGGTTAAGAACCCTTGACATAGAGTATTATATTTTTTAAGTGATTAGAAAGGCTTTCTACTCACCACTCAGTTGGTATCATGGAAATGTGCCCACCATTTTCCTCAGATTTTGTCTATCAATCTCTCTTGTTAACTAGCTGTTGACTTTGGGCAAGTCACTGACTGTCTTATTCCTAAGTTTTCATTTTTGTATAATGGAGGGAAATTTGAACTAAATGATCACTAAGATCTTCAATAGATTTAACATTCTATGAAGCAATAACTCTCTGAGACTCAGTTTCTTTATAAAGTAGGGATAATATTACTACCTAACTAATGTGGTTCTTCTGAAGACCTAGTTAGATTGTGTATGTGAATGTACTTTGTAAAACACGATCAAGTATTCATTCTCATCCTCATGAGCATCTTCAGCATTAAATATTATATGGGGTGCCCCCCCACTGTTATTTGACATAGTTTCTAGAAGTGCTATCTTTAGCAATACTAAAAAGAACAAAATTACATGTATAAACATTGGTAAGGGAGAGATAAAATATCCCAAGTTGAGGATGAAAAGGTGCTAATCTTAAGAAACTTGAGAAAAACAGTGAAAAACCAATCAAGATAATTAGTTGCTTTAACAAGGTTGTCAAAAACAAAATAAATTCACCATTTTTATTATCTCTCAAAAACCAGGAAGAAACAATAATAAGAGAAATTCCACTTAAAGTATCTGCAAAGTGTGAAGGGAAGAGGAGAAATGGGATATTCAGTGTCATAAAAACCCCACATATCTAGGCATTAAGCCACCAATACACAGAGAAGATTTCTAGAAACAACTATGAAACACTCTCGACAAAGAAAAATAAATCATTGGAGAGATATTCACCTATGGGGTGTGGGACACACCTTTCCAATACATGTTACAAAACTACCTGTCAATTTCACCTCCTGTTAGTCTGTTCTCTTAGTGCGGGCATCCATAGCTCCAGTGATCTCCGTTCTACTGACCCCCACCCCTAAAATGACCTTTGCAATGACCCCCAACTTTTTATTAACCCAGGTGAAAGATTCAGTAGTTCTTCCTCTACCCAAAGAGATTAGGGACTTGTCCAATGTCCTTTCAGTCTTGGTTTTGCCACCTATCAAACCTGTTGCTCATGATAAATTTTCCATTTTCTCCCAGTGTCATACAATACTCCTTATCAGCCCAGTTCAAAATCATGGAAACCTCACTGATTCTTCCTTCTCATTCATATGCAATAATTCCTGTCAGTTGTAACAAGTCAATTACATCTATTTGCTTCTCTATACTTACACAGCCACCTAGTGGCCTGTTTCAGGCCCTCATGTTCTCTAGCCTGGACTATAGTGTTAAATTATTTTTTTAAAAAAGTTTATTCTAAATTGTATTTTATTTTCCAATTACATGTAAAGATAGCTTTTAATATTCATTTTTTTATAAGATTTTGAGTTCCAAATTTTTCTCCCTTCCCTCTCCTTTCCCCAAGATGGCAAACAATCTGATATAGGTTATACAAGTACAATCATGCTAAACATAGTTCCACATTAGTCATGTTGTGAAAGAAGAAACAGAATAAAAGGGTAAAAAAAAAGTCAAAAAAAGTGAAAATAGTCTGCTTTGATCTGCATTCAGACTCCATAGTTCTTTCTCTGAATGTAGATAGTATTTTCCATCACAAGGAATTATCTTGGATCATTGTATTGCTGAAAAGAGCTAAGTCAATCATAGTTGTTGTTACTGTTGTTACTATGTACAATGTTGTCCTGGTTCTGCTCACTTTACTCAGCTCATGTAAGTCTTTCCAGGTTTTTCTGAAATCCACCTGCTCATCATTTCTTACAGCACAATAGTATTTATTTACATTCATATATCACAACTTGTCCAGCCATTCCCCAGTTAATTTCCAATTCTTTGCCATCACAAAAAGAGCTGCTATAAATATTTTTGTACATGTGGGTCTTTTTCCCTTTTTTATGATCTCTTTGGGATATAGTAATGGTATTGCTGGATCAAAGTGTATTCACAGTTTGGTTGCCCTTTGAACATAGTTCCAAATGCTCTCCAGAATGATTGGATCACAACTCCACCAACAATGCATTAGTGTGCCAAATTTCCCATGTTTTCTCCAATATTTATCATTTTCCTTTTCTGTCATATTAGCCAATCTGATAGTTATTGTTTTAATTTGCCTTTCTCTAATCAGTAGTGATTTAAGCATTTTTATATGACTATAGATAGCTTTAGTTTCTTTAGCTGAAAACTGCCAGTTCATATCCTTTGACCATTTATACAGTGATAAATTCTTAATTAGTTTTTGCCACATTCAGTAGTAGTTAGGTGATACAGTAGATAGAGCACAGGGCTGGAAGTCAGGAAGACCCATCATCCTGAGTTCAAATCTGGCCTCAGACACTTATGAGTTGTGTGACCCTGGGCAAGTCACTTAACCCTATTTACCTCAGTTTTTTTCATCTGTAAAGGAAATGACAAACCACTCCAGTAGCTTCACCAAGAAAATCTCAAATGGGGCCACGAAGTCAGACATGACTGAAATTGACTAAGCAACAACACCTCTAATGGATCTCTTCTTCAATCCTTCTTTCATTCCACTGATAAAATAATTTGCTTAAGGCAGAGGTCCAGACTTGTTACTCCTCCTCTCAAAATCATCCAGTGGCACCTTATAGCTTCTCGTATACAAACTCCTTAGCCCGACATGCTTGAGGCCCTCCACACTTTGGTTCCATCCTACCACGTCAGCCTTATTTCACAGAACTCCCTGTCTCACAGTTCACATTTTAGGGAGACCGGACCGCTAGCTTTTCCCCAAATCAACCTTCCATCTTTCATCTCCATGCATATGTACCAGGCCCTGGTGCCTGGAATGTGCCTCATCTATTTGTTATCTTTCAGAATCCCTATCTTCTTTCAAGATTCATTTGGTGTGCCACCTCCTCCATAAATTCCTCCCTGTTCTTTCTAGCTGCTGATGATCTTAGCCCTCCTCAAAGTGTACAGCTCTTTGCCTGGTTCTCATCTATTTCCTCATCACTCCCTATCTTCTGTAGGTGATATTTATGACTACTATCAACTATACTATGTTGTATGGATCATATAAATACTACCAACTTCTTTAGCATAATACAGACAGAATTAAGTAGTATTTGACTACTGCTACTGTGAATGTGTGTGTATGTGTGCATGTATATTTCATCTTTGCATCTCTTACACCATGCCTGGTTGTTGTTCATCCTTAGTTTCCTTAGAGGACCAGTGACATCATGGGATGATATCTTGACTTGCGTGTGAATTGGATTTAAGTGAGGCAGAGTTGCACCAAATCAACCTCACTCTCTCTTCCAGAGTCATCGAAAAACAGTGGCAAGACAAAAGTCAGGATGTCTGGTGATGATGTAGGATGACCCAGTGGATGACCTTGACATCTTGAAAGTCTGACCAAGCTCTAAGGGCTCCATGGTGCCTACTTCAGCTGCCTTCATGGTCACTAGAACAAATTGTTTTCATCCACCCTTTCCACTGGGGAAGACTTCACATGCTTAGGGGAGACACTCCTCCAACTCACCTACGGCTTGGAGGCCTGTCAATTATGCTCAATCTGGTTTAGCCCATCTGCAAAGACAGTTTTACTGAGGGCTGGGAGGGGATGGCCACTGCATATGCTACAGCTTCTTGGAGGCACAGGTGGGAGTTGGGTGAAAGATAAACACCAAAGGTGGACGAACAGCCCTGAAAAAGGCTCAGCAAGCCCTCACACCAGAGCTGTTAGTCCTCCCTGATCACCCCATATACCCCACCTTGCCTGGTACATATTGGAAAAATATTGTTTGACTTGAACTAACCCTCTGTGCCTCAATGTCCTGAAATGTATAGGTTGTACTAACTGATTTTTAAGATCCTTCCAGTTCCAAATCCTGATGATGGTTGTGACTGGCATTTATCAAGCAGTTCGACTTTGCCAAGCCATCTACATATACTATATTTTATTAGTAAAGCATTTACAATTTCAAAAAACTTTCTATAAAATATCTTGGATTCCCTTTAGATTGCTTGACTCCTGGGCCTGTTTGTTTCTATGAAGTTCAGTCAATTACTCCCGAATATAAGAAGTCCTACCTACTCATCCCATTAGCAATATCTCCTTCTTCCTTTTTCATTGTGACTTTACTGAGGAAGAAATTCAACCCAATCGTACCCCATCTCCTCTGTCTCTTCCCACACTGGCCTCTCAGACTTATTCTCCTGAGATAGTAAATCACTGTTCATTGAGAATAGTGGGAGATGGGATTCATTTCAGAGGAAGTGTTATCATTTTGGATTTCCCTGTTTATATTAGGAACAGACTGATTGGCATCCTCAGATGACATCCCTGAAGTGCCCCTAATGCAGACATCCATTAGTCAGGCCAGCAAATTTGGGATCCTTTCTCATGAGTATCTCTGGCCTCAGGGAGAAACAGTGATCATTATCTGCTCTCCTTCAGAGTTAGAGCTGTGCCTCCTAGAGTGGAATTCCCATTATCATCATCTTTATAGTTGTTTTCAAACTTAACTACTAAGGGATTTAGCTGTATAATAATTAGGAGAGCCAGCCTGGCAGCATAGTGACTATTGAGTTGTTCTCAGAGTCAGAAAGACCTGGACTCAAGTTCTGCCTCTGATATACACTGGTTATGTGATCCCATTGGACAAGTCACTTATCCCTCCAGGACCCCTAGTAAGTTCCTAAGCAGAGAAGGTGATACTCTGAAGCAGGAAAGGCCACTTCTCCTTCACTGGCATGGGATTCAATATGGAAACTAATGATCCATTTCAGAAGACAGTCTATTTAAAGAGAAAGCCTTTGGGACTTGGCTAGAACATGCCACAGATGTGATACAGGGATGGTTTGGGACTGAAGCTATGAAAGAGTGGATTATGAGGAACCTCTGGAAACTTGGTCCTGACATTGTACACACACAGAAGATGCAGTTCCTGAGACTTCATAATGTCCTAGATTTAGAATTGGAAAGGACTTTAAAGGTCATTAAATCCAAACCACTCATTTTACACATAAGATAATTAAGGCAAGGCAAGTCAACAAATACTAACTAAGCACTTACCAGGCACTGTGCTAACCACCAGGGATACAAATACAAGTTAAAAAAAGATAACCGTTGCTCTCAAAAGCTTACATTCTAAGATGACACATAAAAGAGGGTTGTAAAGTCAGGGCTAAGGCGGGGTACCTAAATATTGTGGGAAAGTCTGAAGAGTCAGATAGGAAAGGAATAAAGGATGGCTGACCTGGGTCCTCAAAATGGACTTTCTAGGAAGAGCTAACTGAGAGAAAGGACCTTGGTGTGGAGGGATCATGCCGGTTGAGAAGACCATGGGTTGAGGCAAGGAAGGAAGCTGAGACATGGTTACAGTCTAGAGAGTCAGAAGTAGAGCTGTGAGACAGTCACAGAGAAATGAAGTGATTTGTCCACCTTGTAAATATTATAGGCAGGATTCAAAGCCAGGTCTTCCTGACTCCAGCTTATCCATTATATTATCCTACCTTTCAAAGCAATTTCCAACCCAATAACGATTTGAACCCTAGCCCCCAGATAAAAAAGGTTTGAATGTCTATGAATAATGCATGTTAATATGGGGAGCCCTAAGGACACTTCTATGAAATTCCTGCCTCCCAACAGAAGATAATAAAACTGCCTTGCCAAAAGGAAAGGAATAGTAACCTCAACATAGCTCCTAGATCCTGTGTTAAAACCTTATTGTGAGTGAATTGTGTTTCCTGATACAATCCAGTGTGTTTCCAGTTCCATTTCACGCACTTGAACGTGTATGTAGCTATTTCAGTATCCTTCATTTTTCTTTTTTTTTTCCTTCATTTTTCTTTGCAGCCTGTTTTGATTAAATGTCATTTAAGGATGACTTTGTGAGTCAAAGTAGTTTGCTGTATAATAAAACACACTGCATGGGTGCTTAAACTGTTGATTTGGTTAACAAAGAATGTGGTGGACCTTGGAAATAGTGAAGGCTCCCAGTGTTGGGGGCAGGGCATGTTACATAAGTACTGAGTAAGCGGCATAAACCTCCCTTATATGTGAAAGGGCTTAATACTTATTAAATGCCCCTAAGTAAAAAGAAGCCCTTCTCTTGCCTCTCAGCCCTCAAAAATTATTATATGAGTAGGGATTCTGTTTCACTTTTTTTATGTTCTTTTTGTTTCTTCCTTGAAGCGTACGGAGTCACAGAATCAAAGTTTTAGAGCTGAAAGGAAACTTAGATGGCATTTACTTCAATTCCCTCATTTTACAGATGAAAAAACTGAGGCCCAGAGTTGTCTAAAGTCCCACAGGTCATAAGTAGCAGGGCCCGGATGTCAACCCATATGCTCTGTTTGAAGAAATGTAACACTTTCTCCACTGTAGCACATTGTGCCTATTTCTACATTCTTTTAAGAAAAACTTAATTCTTTTTTTTAATATTGCAAAATTGTTATTTTTATGTTAACCAGCTTACCAATAAAGGTGTTTATTTTTTTAAATATTTATTTATTTTAGGGTTTTTTATTTTTAGTTATTTATTTTTAGTTTTCAACACTCACTTTTATAAGATTGTCTGTTTTAATTTTTTCCCTCTCCTTCCTGTCCTCCCTCCCCAAGATGGCATGCAATCTGATAGAGGCCATATATGTACAATCACATGAAATGGATTTCCACATTAGTCGTGTTGTAAAGAAGAATTAGAACCAAAGGGGAAAACCACAAGAAAGAAAAAAAAAAGAAAAAATAATATGCCTCAATCTGCATTCAGACCCCATAATTCTTTCTGTACGCGTGGATAGCATTTTCCATCATGAGTCTTTTGGAGTTGTCTTAGATCCTTGCATTGCTGAGAAGAGCCAAGTCTATCAAAGTTAGTCGTTGCACAAAGTGGCTGTTACTGTGTATAATGCTTAACTGGTTCTGCTCACTTCACTCAGCTTCAGTTCATGTAAGTCTTTCCAGGTTTAGGAAAAGTTAATTCTTAATAAACTAGAGAATATAGGTGAATTGCACCAACCTCTTTTCCTTTCTCCTAGGGATAGAGACCAACATTTCCCTTATGGATACATAAATACTATTGGATAATGGCAGAAGAACTTACTGCACATGCTCGATTGCTCACTCGCCTAATACTTCTTGCTTTCTAAATTTGCCTGTGATTGAGTTACGCAATGGCAACTAATATATTCTCAGCAAGTTTCCAGGAACTGACTTTGAAGGAAACTTGAGGAATTGTGGTAGATGATTTAAAACTTCTGGCAAAACCCAAGGTTGAATCAGACATTTTAGATCTTTGGTGAAGACTTCATCCAATTGAGCTGGGTCAGTTTCTGATGTTTCCAAGATCCCTCAATCTATTAATGGATGTGACCTCTGTGTCGTTAGCAGCGCTTCATATTCAACATATATTTATCAACCCCCTACTATGTGCAATCTACTGTGTTAGGCACAGGGGACACAAAGTCAACAATGAAAGCATTGTGCTATAGTGGGCTTCTAACCTTCTGGAGGGTATAATATAGAGACATACAAATAAATACAAAGTATTTGGAGAAGTTAGAGATAAATAATAACAGCTGTAGAGGGTCAAGGAAAGTGTCATGGAGGAATATGTCATTTGATATGAGTCCTGAAGGAAGATAGGGTTGAGAGGGGCAGGGTATGTTAACTCATTTGAAAAAAAGTGGTCAGGATGGAGATCTGGGACACTCAAAGTTTGGGAAGAGGAAATGGATGATCAGATCTCAAAGAAAACTTAAGAAAAACACCTCAGGTTAATACGCAGTGGGAATATCTGGGAAGAGAAGTGACAATGAAACCAAAAAAAAAGAGAATTTCCAAGAGGGCTGGTCAACAGTGGGGGGGGGGGGGGGGGGGGGGGAGGGGAGGTCAGAGATAATGAAACCTGAAAAAAGACATTGAATTTGGCAGTTAAGTTTAGGTAATTATGCAGAAAGCTGGTTGAGGAGAGTAGAGGAGTTGAAAGACAGATTGTAATTCCGTAACAAAGGTGGAAGTGGAGTAGATCTGCCAACATTTCAAAGTGATCATCTTTGATTATGACATTTGAACACTAACACCTTAGTATGCATTATGCTATTTTTACAAGAGGAAATGACACTAGGAGTTTGAAGTTGGGAAGAACACTTGGACTTGAAGAATTCTAAGATGGTGGAAACCCAATTTTTTTTTTTTTGTGAGGCATTTGGGGTTAAATGACTTGCCCAGAGTGACACAGCTAATGAGTGTTATGTGTCTGAGGCCGGATTTGAACTCAGGTCCTCCTGACTCCAGGGCCAGTGCTCTATCCACTGCACCACCTAGCTGCCCCAGAAACCCAATTTTAAGGTACTCGGGGATCAGTTTTCAAGATGTCTCCAAGAGAGAAAGATATAGAATGATTGTAATAAATGACAGAAAACACTGTTACTACAGAAAGAAATAAAAAGGGCATCATTAATGAATTACCCATGTGCATAGTTATTTATATCTTTAAGATAGTCAAGGGGAAGTATGTGCCACCAACTTGTCTTCTATCAAAAGGAAAAAGTCATGAAAGATTCTTAGATAATGCAACCACAAAGGTAACTTTCAATCATCACTTAGTTATTAAAATCAAGTGAGACATAAAACAGAGAGAAAAATTATTTCCAATGGTGTTCAACATTGTCCTTGAGGATATCTTGCATGCTGTCTAAATGGAAAAGAAGATTCCCTGTAAAATGTAAGGTCTTCTGAATGCTCTTCTTTACATATGATGGTGTGCTGTCTACATCAAACCTACTTATTGAAATAGATTGATTAGTCAAAAGCGATCACCTTAGCAATCTATACAGGAACAACTAGATGGATGATATAAATATCTATAGCTCAGACAATGACACAAAGTTGTATTACAAGTCCATTAATTAGCACATTAACACAAATTACTGGTAAAAGCACTGTACATAAACAGTGAAATGAGCTCAAAATTGAATGGGAGGAATAATATGTTGCATTTAGTGATCACAAGTTGCACTTTACTGCAAAGACTTATCTTTTTTTTTTTTTTTTTTGGTAAGGCAATCGGGGTTAAGTGACCTGCCCAGGGTCACACAGTTAATAGGTGTTAAGTGTCTGAGGTCAGATTTGAACTCAGGTCCTCCTGACTCCAAGGCCAGAGTTTTATCCACTGTGCCACCTAGCTGCCCCAAGACTTATCTTAATGCAAACATTCTCTTCAGAGTATGAGTCATCACAAATATTAGAACACCAAAATTTCTGAGGAAAAAGAGGTATGGGTAACTCAAAGGGCAGTGGAGACATCCACGCTGGGTTCAAGTAGGCTGAGGCGTATTTCCAGATATACACAAAGAGGAGATATGTTTCTAAACTTACTTTCTCATATTCCCTGTCGTTGATCTCTTGTTGACATATTGAAGCAATGAGATGGGCTGCTCTATGAACTGACCCAAAATCTAGCTATTAGAGAAAAGAAATGAGATGCTTGTTGCTTGAATGCTTCTCTGAACTATTCCACTGGAATGCAAGGCCTGACTCATGAAAAACTTTTTACTAGAACTTTCATAGCCTCTTTTACCTCCTTGTTTCTCAGACTGTAGATCAGGGGGTTGAGCATGGGTATCACGATACCATAAAACACAGAGACCACTTTATCGTTCTCTTGTGACACACTGGAAGAAGGTTGTAAATACATGTAAGAGAGGGTTCCATAGAAAATGGTGACAGCAGTCATGTGGGAGGCACAAGTAGAGAAGGCTTTGTGCCTCCCTGCAGCAGAGGGCATCCTCAAGATGGCAGCCAAGATGTAAACATAGGAGAAGAACACTACCAGCAATGTGCTTACCAGGTTAAAGCCCACCAAGATGATTAACAACATGACATTAAGATCAATATTAGAACAGGAAAGGGCCAGGATCGGGGGCACATCACAAAAGAAGTGATTGATGGTGTTGGAATTACAGAAGGACAGTGAAAAGAGAAGTCCTGTGTGTGTGGTTGCATTCAGGGAACCCACAACATAGGATCCAGTGACCAGCTGGATGCAGGCCCTCTGGGACATGACTATTGGATAATGGAGTGGGTTGCAGATGGCCACATAACGATCTACAGCCATGGAAGCCAAAAGGTATAATTCAATCGTGGCAAATATGCCATAAACATATAATTGTATCACACATCCCAAGAATGGGATGGATTTATCTGAGACAAGGAAGTTTACTAACATCTTGGGAGTGATAGCAGATGTGTAACAGAGGTCAACAAAAGCCAAGTTTTGGAGGAAAAAATACATGGGAGTATGAAGGCGGGCATCCCACTTGATGAGCAGAATCATACCAACATTTCCCACTAGAGATGTCACATAGATGACCAGAAACACAAAGAAGAGGATGTGCTGCACTTCTTCTTGAACTGCAAATCCCAGGAGAATGAACTCTGTCACTCGGGTGTCATTTCCTTGGATCATGGCTTTCGTATCATCTGAAGAAGAATATAGAGAGAAGGACCAAGAGATTTCAGTAACTTCTAATTCAGAATAAAATAGACTTTAGTTTAAGGTTTTGTCTTATTTTATTGAAATATTTTGTTTTCAAATCACCTTTATTTCTGGATTTATCCCCCCTCACTTCCCGACCCAAAGAGCCATCACCTTGAAACCCTAAGACTGAAAAAGAAAGAGAATTAAAGAGTTCAGCAAAACTGACCAACACACCAACTGTGTCTGAGGATGCTCTGACATTTTCTCCCACACTCTGATTTTGGTTTTCTAAGGTTTACCCACATGAGGAAGTTTAGGAACCATGGGTTTCCTTATGATTTTTAACCTGGCTCTTAAAGACAATTTCACAAGGAGACCAGGCATGTTTGTTCTCAGCAATGATGGGAAGAATAAGTATCTGGTCTCCCTGGTGCTTCTTTGAAGGGAAAAGCCCTTGCTGGGCTGTGTGAATCATAATACTGACAGGTAACATTAATCTTTCACCCTAAAGTTGGTAACACACTTCACATTTATTAGTTTTTAAATTTAATCCTCATGATTACCCTGGGACATTAGTGTTAGCATTATCCACATTTTACAGAAGAGAAAATTAAGTGGGTAGAGGTTAAGTGATTTACAGAGAGTCTCACACCAAAGATGTATAAGTTTTGAACTCAAGACTGCCTGACTCCAGGTTCAGCACTATATTCACTGTATCACCTAGCTGCTCCTTGGTTTGATATTTAAAAAAAAATCTCATAGAACTCTAAAACAAACCATTTGTATTGATAGAGCTGGTCATCCTGGAGGTGCTCTGGCAACATTTTTTCTTTGCCTAGAATGGGAAAAGATGAGTATGGAAGGATATTTAGATCCAAGGAATCACTGGTTTTTAGAGCTGGAAAATGAGCCCAGAGGTCAAAATTAGAAGGGTGCTCAGGACAGGAAACATTAGCTCTGAGTGAAGTGACCCTGGAACCTCTAACCTAGAATGATGTGAGAACTGTAGGAACTTCAAGGTGTATTAGAACTGAAAGGTGTATTAGAGATCATCTGGCCTATTCTCTTTGTGTTAACAGATTAGAAAACAGGGGCCATGATTTGTCTAAGGTCACTCTAAAATGCCCCCCAACTCTGAGCCATTGGCAGAACTAGACTAGAGGCCAGTCATCCTTACATCCATTTCAGTGCCTGTTGCTTTTTTTTTTCTCTGCTTTTGGGGAGTGAATCTCCTTATCTTTCTCAGGCTGGAGGTACAGTCTGATAAGCTCCATTAATCTCCCAGTGTCACTGGTTATTCTATTTCTGACTTGGGCTAGTCCATACCTCCTCCTGCTGCCTGGTGGCCCACTGCTCCTCATGGCTCCTTCTAGTGTTGCTACCCTTGCTGGTGACACCCCATTGGCTCTCGCCCCATTGTGACTCAGAACTCCAGAGCTCAAGAGATAGATCTACCTCAACCTCACTCAGTAACAGAGATTACAGGCATGTACCACAACCACTTCCCTCCTTCCCTATACCCAAGCTCCACCCCTGTCATCAACTTCCCCATGATGCTTTTTCCTCCTAGTGGCTGCACATACTTCTCTGCCACTACTACATAAGTCATGTATATATACATGTACCTAAGTCACATTTCTACAGTGTTTGCCCATAGAAATGATTGGGATTTTGTGTCCTAACTGAAGACCCACTATCACCTCATCCCTATTGTCTCACCATTGGGCCACCCCTCTCATGGCCACTATAGCTATGGTGAGAATGTCACCCTGCTACAGCTGGTCTTTGCTTCATTGCTGTCCCCTGCCTCAACTCTTTTCCTCTAGATAAAAGGCTAAAGAGGTTAGTGACTTATCAGGGGGTAAAGTTGGAATCCATCTTGGTTCTGTCCCCACCAAACCTGTCCCTCCATCCTACTTACCTGGTTCTTTTGGTGGCATCTAGAGGCCCTCCATCACCCAATCTCAAAATCAATCATTTGACTCTCATTCCCTCATCAGTCACATCCAATAAGTTTGCCTGGTCTTATCAATTCTTCCTATAAAACAGCTCTTGCCTCCATCCTGTCTTTTTAAGTCACACAGCCACCCTGAGAGTTCAGGCCTTCATCACCCTGGGTCTGGGCTGTTAAGTTGCCTCCTAATGATTTTCTCTCTATTGTCTCCCTTATGCAACCATCCTTCACAAAGTTTCCAAAATATCCTGCTTCAGGTATACAAGTTCCCTGTCCTTCTCCAGAATATCCAATAGCTCCCCATTGCCACTGATTATATACATTATATATTACGTACATATGTATATATTCATGTATGTATATATGTATATATATGTATATACATGGATTTGTGTATATATATGTATATACAAAGAGAGAGAGAGAGGAGAGACAGTGAGAGAGAGAGAGAATAGAAAATTTTTCATTGAGTACTTAAGGACCTGGCTCTACCTTCATTTTAAGAGTCATTTCTCATTATTCCTTTTCCTACACTCTACATTCCACCCAAACCAGGCTTTCACCTCTCGTCCAAATAAGCCTGCCTTCTCTAGCCTCTGTGGATGTGAACAAACTTCTTTCTCCAGTGCCCTGCTTCCTTATCTTATC
>NW_020953951.1:2404995-2479765 GCF_900497805.2 Vombatus ursinus | reverse complement strand
TCTGCCTCTCCCTGCAGGCTCTCCTTCGCCAACCCCATGAGCTCGTGCTATAGGCGGAATGAAAGGATGGGCTCAGGCAGCTATGGGGGACCAGGGAGGTATGAGGGTCGCCTCCCGCCAACCCCCTTCCTCATCCTCATTTCTCAAGCACTTCAAGGTTTACAAAGCATTTTCCCCACAAGACTATGATTGCCGCGTTACAGATGTGGAAACTGAGGCTCAGAAAGGTATTGCCACTTGCCGGGAGCTTTTCAGTTCCAGGGCCAGGATCTTGAAATCCCATATCTCTTGACCCCCACGTTCACTTATTTCTACTTCACCACCACAATGCTTCTGGACCATTATGGTTTCCTTCATCTATAGCAGATTAAACCTTACAACCCAGTGAAGGAAGTCATGAAAGGCTCATTATCTGTCAGACCCTAAGAAAACCAAAGCTCTGCAAGGCTGACTGACTTGTCTAACATCAAAAGCTAAGATGGAGCTAAGATTCAAACCCAGGTCTCCCAATTCTAAAACCAGCACACCAAAGTGCCTGCCAACTCAGGGCCCCGCACACCGGGCTAGACCGCTGGCCCTCAGGCCCACTCCAAGCTCTGAGACAATCCCCTCGGGGACATCTAGCCTGGAATGCCCCCTCTACAACAAAAGAAACGCAGAAAATCCCCCTCTCTAAAATAAATTCCTAAGCCAACAGCCAAGCCCAAGTGGCAGAAGGGACGTCTGGGGCCACTTGGTCAAGAATCTCTTTTACAATGTTCTCAAAGAGCGGCTGGTCCTCCAGCCTCTGTCTGCAGAGCTCCACTACCTTCCCAGAGAGGACTCTCCCGCCCCCCAACTTTAGGACAGCTCCCACATAGCTTTCAACCAGCCATCCTATCGTCTTGTCCACAAAAATCATAAGAGAATCTGTCAAATGCTTTGTTGGCTCACAAATGACTGTGATATCAAAACAAAAGGGAAAAATAACATAAAAAAAGCTTTGTTGAGGCAGCCAGGTGGTGCAGGGGATAGAATACTGGCCCTGAAGTCAGGAGGACCTAGTTCAAATTCAGCCTCAGACGTTTACTAGCTGTGTGACCCGGGGCAAGTCACTTAATCCTGATTGCCTCCCACATCCCCACCTCATCCCCCGAAAGAAAAAAGTTTTAAAGCCCAGAGATGCTCTAAGACTATGGCATTCTTCCTCCCAGCCCTACCCCCTCCCTGCCCAAGATGCTCTCAGATGGCTGCATTCCTCCCAACTCTAAGCTATATTCTGATAACCCTGCCCCCAAATCAATCAATAAACATTCAGTAAGCACCTGCTAAACGAGATGGGGTTAGTCTGGCCTGACTTGTCCTTGACAACGCCACAGAAATAACCACTGCCCTCTCTAAACACCCATCAATCAGCCTGAGAGAGGCTGATTTTAGGGACGGGGCTATTCGTCGGCTCCTCCTGACAGGAAAGCCGACTGCGAAGCCCGTTGGGGACACGGACGTTCCCATCGTCCCACCCCAGGCCCTGACGAGCAGACAGAGTACAAGGTCTGAAGCTGGAGGAGGTCCCAGAGGTCATCACATCTAACCTCCTTATCGTGGGATGAGGTGACTGAGACCCAAAGAATGGCCGGGACAAGGTCAGAAGCCCCTCCGTCTGAGGAAGGCCCAGACAGTGCAGAGGGCGCAGAGGTGAAGTCAGTCTGACCCCCCACTCATCGCCCCAGTGAGGCCCACCCGCAGCCTCCGGGCCAAGGCTCACCTGGCGCAGGTAGAGTTTCAGGACGTTGCTGATGTCGTGCGGGGAGGCCTGCGATAGCTCCACCAGCTCTTTGCCGTTCTCCAACGCCTGGCAGAGCTTCTCCACATGCGTCTTCACGCCATTGATCCGGTAGATCCCCTGTGTGGGCCAGAGCACAGAAGGTCAAAGCTGGAAGGAAGCCTGGAGACCACTGCCTTCTCTCCACACTGCTCCAGAGGCCTGGATTGGTGGAAGGCAGGCAGCAGGAGCACGGCCTTGCAGTCCCAAGCCCTGGGTTTGAATCCCGGCTCTGGGCAAGCACGCGCCACCCCGGTGGCCTGGACCGGTTTCCTCACATCTCTCCTTTATAAAATGAGGTGGTTCCACGCCGCCACCTCGACAGCCCCCTCCGGGCCTCAGTGGACGATGCTGAGAGCTGATCCCAGGGCATCTCTGGCAACAACTTGCCCTGGATGAGTCCCAGCCCACATCCTCTGGCTGTCTGCACCCAGCACAGCCCGAGCCCAGAGGACAGAACGCCAAGGGTTCAGAGCCGGGAGGCAGCTCAGATGCCATCCAGTCCAAATCTCTCATTTCCCACAACCAAACTGAGGCAGAGAGAAGTCCAGGATTAGAATCCAGGCCCCCTGCTACCAAGCCAGCGTCCCCACCTCCACCTCCACAATACCCCAGTAGATCTGTGACTGTGTCATATGGAGCCCCCCTCCTCGGCCCTGGAGGGAGGGTGCAGGCAGAGGCGCATGCTGGTAACAATCATCATCGTCATTAGTAATATAATTAGGCCGTAATTACATAACAAGCTCATTGTAACTGTTCGAGAGCACTCCAAGGCTTTCAAAGTGCTTTCCCCTACATCAAAATGAGGCGGTGAGGATCGCACCTTAGACAGGTCTGAGTCAGGATTAGAACCCAAGGCCAGTGCTACTTCCTCCCTCTGCTCCAAGCAGCCTGCCCTTGGGCACCTGCCAACAGTGAGCATGACAGCTGGGGTTCAAATTCAGGCCTTCTGACTCACGTTTCTACAAGTGAAGGGTTTACAAGGCGTTTTCACAGCAGCCTTGGGAGGTAGTCAGTGGGAGCATTATTATCCCCATTTCACAGATGAAGGACCTGAGGCTGGGAAGGGAAACTGCTGGCCCATCTCATCACATAAGTGATAAGCGACAGAGCCAGGATTCAAACCCATGGCTCCTGAATACCAAGACCACCCCAGCTATGCAGGGGATATAGCGCTAGGCCAGCTTCAGACACTTAGTGTGACCCTGGGCAAGTCACTTTACCCCTCCTTGTCTCAGTCTCCTCAACTGCAAAATGGGCATAATAATAGCGCCTACCGCATGAGGTCATATCAGTAAAAAGTGCTTAGCACAGCGCCTGGCACATAGCAGGAGCTTAATAAATGCTTGTCCCCTTCCCCTTAATAAGCTCCATTTATAAAGCACTTTCTCCACAACATCCCCATGAAGAAAGAAGTGCAAGCATTATCAGGCCCATTTTACAGGGGAAGAAACTGAGGTTCAGAGGCAGCTTAAGTGACTTGCCTACGACCGTGGAGCTAGTCAACATCAGCCTCCTGATCTCACATCAAACCCACGCCTCCTGACTCAAAGTCCCGCACTCGGCTTCCCAGCAGAGCACACAGAGGGGCTCCCCAGCCTGCCCTCGACCCCAGGCCTCGGGCAGCCTCCCCGGGCCTTCACCTTGGTCCTGAGCGCCCGCCTTTCGATCTCAGACAGGCATTTCTTGATGACCAAGGGGATGCCGTCGGCAGTGCCCCGGGCTGCCTTCTGGAAGTCCTGTCCAAACAACTGGAGTTTTCCCTGCAGCTTCTTGTGGCCGCACTGGATGGCCAGAGTTTCCAGACACTTCTTGTGACAGGCCAGGCAGCACTGGGGAGAGAGGACAAACGCCGCCGTCGTGACCAGCACAGCAGAGCCTCGCCACACTGGGGGCATCGGTGTGACCATGGGACCTCACTGTCAGCCCCAAGATCGCTGCCCACCCCCCAGGGTGATGGCAGCTGTCCTCACGAAGGGGAAGCCAGCTCATATCCCTCCACGCCCCCCCTACCTCCTCGCACTCAGCTCCCTGGAAGTAGACGTAGCTGTTGCATTCGCGACACTTGGAAGGAGTACGCAGCTTCCGAAGCCGGTGAGTCTGGGCCGCCTTGGAGAGCCCCACGTTTCGGAAGGGGCCGGGATGGTGAGGTCTTTACCAGAGGTCAGCAGAGACCGTATTTGTACCGTTAGCACCTAATCTCCATGTGCTTGGATAAATCACTTCATCTCTTGGAACCTCAGTTTCCTCATCTGTACACCACAAATAAAGCCTGTGCTGCTAGGTCCTGGTTAGTGCAAATTACGAGTTTCCTAAGGTGGTCTCATGGGCAGAGAAGAGCTTCTGCCCTCCCTGTGTCCAAAGGTAGTTCCAGGTCCCTGAATGCCTCTCACCAAGAAGCTGCGCGGGATGTGAGATCAGCAGACGGGTCACCAGTTGGGGAGGCAGGCTGGCAATCCGCCAGGGCAGTTTCTCTTAGCCAGTGTTTGAAAGAGTAAACCAATCATCCGGCCGCCCTCCCCCACCCCCTTTACCTGTGGAAATCTGTTGAAGTGAGCTTGGGAGGGGCCTTGGCAGCCCACCGGGACACCTGGCCACCCCACCCCAGAATGCCTGTTGGGGGAGGAGGAGAGGAAGGAAGGCAGCTGCTGCCTGTGCCAGGAGGAGGAGGCCCGGCAGCACTGATTTCTGGGGCCTCAGCCGCGGCTTGAGATCGGGGCTCAGGGAGAGGCACGTTGGCTGGCAGCCTCTGGCAGGAGCTCCCAGAAGAGGCTGCTCTCAGCTGAGACATGGTTGTGGCCTTTGCAGTGTTTCTAAATGCCCCCAAACTCAGGCGTCTTCCACACCCCAAACCATATGAATTTCATGAATTTCAAATCATCTGTTCTATTTCTATTTTTTAACCAAATTTTGATGGTTACTACTTTATTAGTAAATTTAAGATCTGGTAATTCTAGGCCCCACAGATAGTCTTTGAGCAGTGACTGAATTAATCACTTTTTGGGCATATTGTTGAGATTCTTTAGGCACAGGTTGGACTATATGTATAGACTTCTGAGATTCCTTTGAATTGTGGCATTCTGTGGTCCTATTTTAAGCTTTCCACTCCCTTTTTCTCTTCTACTTTATCACAGCCTCATTTAGTTCTTATATTTAATTATTTCAGGTATATGTTGGGTAAGTTGGGATGAGATTGTCAAGATATGGGGTGCATTCTAGCCCAGGGTCTCACCTTCTCTGTCCTTCCCTCAGGAGGCATCCACTGCAGCTATTAGATATGACTGGACTCCTGGATTATGGCTATGAGGAAGACCTAAAAACTATGAAAATGTGGGCCCGTACCATGACCATGGCCCAAACTGGCATTTGCCACCTCTTGGAGAAAGTTGAGCGCCAAATGAAAGCCCCAACAAGTGCAGGAAGGTCGAGGACCTGCCATGCACACTTCTCCCTGTGGAAGTGCGTGTAGATCTCTGGGTGACCCCCTCCTCCAGTGGCTTTTTAAAGCAGGCCCTGCAGAATAATGCTGTCAGCCCCCTGCGCTTGTGCTGCCGGGATTTCCGAGCTGAAGACCTTCCACCAGACATCACTGTGGATCTCCTGGGGCTATTGGACCACTGAAGCTTACGCCGCCGACTAGATCTGTCCTTCTTTACTCTGGAAGCCGGGGGTGTGTGGGAGATCGTAGCTTCCATCATGAAGTTCACTAATCTGCTGAGCTTGAAACTTCAGTACAGCAACATGGATGTGTGGCGGCTCTGGGCCATGTTGGAAGGCACCTTCAGCTTCTTGGCTTCAGAGATGAGTAAGCTGAAACGCCTCAAGGAGCTTAATCTGGGCACCTCGTGGCTCTCGGGCCAGCTTCGGCAGCTGCTTAGGTGAGTGAGCCTCTTGTTCATGTACCTGCCCTGAAAGGCAGCTCCAGGGCTTCCTAATGGGAACTGTTCAGCTTGAGAGAAATATATTCTCAAATATTTGTCTCAGGGCCCCCTTCCTTTTCTTTCCTGAAATCTCAATTCCTTGGTTGTTTTTACAAACATGTTAAAGTGGAAGGACTGCTGGAGACCTGCTTTCAAATCCTTGTGCCAGAACTTCAGACTGTTCAACTTTGGGCAACTGGTAACCTTAGAGCTCCAGTTTCCTGGGTAAAGTGGAGAGCATGGTCCTTGCTACTCTAGCTCCCCGCCTGAGCCAGTGTGAGGAAAGCTCTCTGTAAACAGTGAAAATACTGGTAGCATGGGAGTGGTTGATTGTCATTATGCAGAGAACTTTGTGCCTTAAAGCTTTGTAGCTTCTCTCCTGTATGTGCTTTTCCAAATCACTATGACCTTGGGCAAAACTTGCCCCTCTCACTTGAGGAAAAAGCTGCCTGACCAGCTGGTGTCTAGGAACAAGCCCCAAGAAGTTAAAGCACCATCCCAGCTTCCTCATGTTTGTTCTGTTTTCCCTGGGAAGTAATAGCATTTCTGTGTCTCTCTTTGCAGTGGCCTACAGTGTCCCCTGGAAAGCCTGGAACTTCCTGTCTGCTACCTGCTGCCTGTGGACTTGAGCTACTTGTCCCAGAGTCCACATGCTCCCCACCTCAAGAAGCTAGACCTCAGTGGCAACAACCTGTCAGGTGATCTCTTGCCCCCTTTCCAGGCTCTTGTAGGGGAGGCCTCAGCCTCCTTGCTGTGTCTGAAGGTGACAGAGTGCCAGCTCATGGATGTTCACCTCATTAGTACCCTACCACTTCTGTCCCGCTGTACCCGCCTATGCTATCTTGGTCTCTATGACAATCCCCTTTCTAGCATTGGGCTTTCTAGCATTAGCCTTGCTGTCTCGCTCTGAGGTAATGCCTGACCTCCAGCTGGTAGTGTACCCATTTCCTGTGGACTGCTATAAGGACCTGCCTGGTGTGCCCCTTTCTGCAAACCTCTTGGAGGACTATATTGATGAGGAGAAATTTGCTCAGGTTCAGGGAGAGATGCATCAGATGTTAATAGCAGCAGGTAGGGCTGATGTGCTGTGGACCACAGATGTCTATGGCCCAAACATGCCCGACTACTTTAGCTTGTGACAGGAAGGCTGCCTGCCAGGGACAGGGAGGCCCTTGCAGTCATCCATTCCCCCTGGGCCTGGCAGGAGAGCCTCCTCACCTTCTGGGCTGCATGTCTTGGGGATAGGTAGGGAGTCACAAAGCCTTTGCTCTCATTGCCTGCCATCTTCAGACAAGGGAATGGGGCTAACTAACAGGGAAGCTCCAACCTGTGCCTCACCTGAAGGGTCCTTGATAAGAATAACAAGTGTGAATGAGGAACTCTTAGCCAGTGGAGTAGGCCCAGTATTCTGGCACCCCATTCAGTCAGTGAATTGGTCCTGTGGGAAGGGCATAGTTCTTTCTGTCTTCCCCAGTGAGTGAAGGGAATTGGAGTCATTACTGAGGAGTGGGAGGTCGTATGCCAAGCTTCAGCCCCAGAGCTTCTGAGTTATAGATCACTGATCTGGAGTCTCGAAAGCTCTCAAGATTAAGCCGTAGCCTTTCCCTTTCCAACCCACCCTTTGGAATGGACAGCTACTGCTGTGAACTTCTCTTCTGCCAGGCTAAGGATGCCCACTTAGTTTCTCATGTCTTCTCCTAGGTTCCTGGTTTCCTTTCTCCAAGAGTCTCCCTCCAATTTCTTTTTTTTTTTTCTTTTAAACTTCTACCTCATCCCGGGAAGGGTTTGAGCTTAGGCAGGTGCTAGCCCCTTCTCAGCTGCATCAGCCTTAGCTACTCCTTAGTCTCACCCTTCAGTGGCATGAAGAAAGAGGCAGTGGAAAAGGGCAGCCTGTGGGATCCTTCCCTGGACCTTAGGCCTGGTTTTTCTTCCGCTTCCCCAGGGCTCAAGTTGCTCTTTGAACTTTATTCTGGATGGTTCTGTCCTGAGCCCCAGGGCTTTAATTTTTCACTACTTTCTAAGTCTCACTAATTTTTAACCCTTTGGCTTGAGACACCAAGCACCACTTGGTCCCTGGGCCTGCTTGCTCCTGAGCTCAGATCTACTGACCCTTCTTCCTTTTTTTGCTACTGCCACTGTATCTTGGTGTACCTAGTTTTGCTTCAGTGGTCCCTTTTTTTCCTTTTTAACCCTGTTTCTCCATGCTCCACACAAATATTGTCTAGGATTTATTCCCAAATTAAAGGAGAAGGGTATTGATTCAGAAATAATATAACAAATGAGATAGTTACAATCAGTTATAACAAAAATTAATTCCAGGACAGACTTGATTATAATTAACTCTCTGAAATGTTCTCTGGGCTTTACTTGGTCCCTGTGTACTTCTCTCCTCTATAAACCTACCCCATACTCTCTAGGGCCCCAGAAAAGAGGATGACAACACTTGTCTCAGAACCCCACTGCCTATTGGGGATTTTCTTCTGACAGCAGATCCCAGTTGTAATCAGGATGCTTTCTGATTACTGCTCAGTGATCACCTACATTATAATCAGGTCACTAAATATCTCTCCTGTTTCTGCCCAAAGTAGGGGAAGAGGTGATGAAGAACTACCTGTCACTGAAGTGTTTTTCATTTTTGCATGACTCAGAAACAAGACTAATTCAGTATTTCTTTAATATCATCTTGCCCCAGCCAAATTTCACAAAAGACAATCCCTTTCATTCCCGGGATGCCAGAAATATGTGGTACTCGAGTGGGGCCGATGCTTATCCTACTGAGAAAAGGCATAGTGATAGGCAGCTCTTTCCTCCCCAATCCCTCACCCTGGAGGAAAAAGCTGTGTGGCAGAGCTAGTGCCTGTCCCCTCCCCTAGCCCTTGCTTCCCCGTCCCTACCTTTTTAGACATTAGAGCAGGAAAGTCTCTATCTATCTGTGTGTAGACTTTGTTGTTTCCTGACTCCTGAGAGAAGTAGTTATGGCTAGCATATGCACAGGGACCTGCTGACATTTTGCTTATCCAGGCTGACACATCATAAACTGAATTGCTTCACAGATGATTCGTGACTACCTACCTGGCAAACACAGGTAGTGAACCTTCTGTCTTTCTCTGGAGCCCTAACGCTGACCTGAGCTTATCAGGATTCCAGGGTAAAAGGAAGGTGAAAAGGACCCCCTACTGTTCACTCAGTGTGGCCTACTTGCTTGGCCATCTCACTAACGGTGGGAAAGTAAAGGAGCAGAATCTCGAGCTATAAACAGGGTAGCTGGATTTTACTCCACATGAACTGTTTGCTGACTTCCTGGCCAATGCTGGTGGAATTGTTCCTAAATGAAGGACTTGACATTCATTCCTGTTAAATTTAACTTTGCTTCTTGGTCCACTTTGTTGGAATCTTTGTGAATCTCAGCTCTGTTGTTCATGGGTAGCTATGTGCCACCCCGTTTTCTGCCAAGAATTTACATGTTGAAGTGACAGGTCCTCAGATTGCTCTCTGTGGACTGGCTATTGGAACTGTTATCTTTGAGTTTTCATCATTCCCCTTCAGTACCCACATTGCCCTGCAAAGGGGGGTACGGGGTGGGAGGTGGGGTTGCACACCAGCATATAAGCCTGTGATATCCATGCTCAGGCATGTCGAACTCTTGGGTGTTGAGGACCATTCAAAAGGTTGCTTTTACTGCAGGGGGTGAGAGGAGAGCCAAACCTAGTCTTTTCCTCTAGTGTTTCCTCCTTTCCTGGGGCAGACAGAAATATAGGTCCTTGGTGGCCCTCTTAGAGACTGGTGATGTCCCAGAATTAAACCCCTAGAAGCATCCAAGACTCCCATACTAGGACTTGTGTGTACCTGGTTCTGACCCTAGGATGTTCTCAGGCTCAAATCTGACCTGTCAGGGGCCACGTCAGTTGTTTTCCATACTCCCAGCCTCCCTTTCATCACCCCCACCGAGAACCCTTAGAGGAAACAGTCTAAAATGGCTATTGCCCCTAGACCTGAGTGGGGGTGGGATCAGGGTAACTGAGGTCCCTGATAAATTTCATTTTATTTTATTTTTTGATCATCATTCCAGCCTGTGAGTTCTTTGGGAATCTTACCTCTGTGGTCCATTGCTACTTTGTTATTCAGCTTCCATTTAACACACATTAAATGCAGGGCAGGACCAAGGCACAATGATTTGGGGGGGGATATTAAAAATAGAATAAAGACACAGGCCCTGCCCTCAAGTTATGATTTAATAGAGGAAATAAGATGGACACAATTCTAAAAGGAGAGATTTAAGGAGGGGAAGAGTCACTTTCTGTTAGGGGAAATAAAAGGCTTTTTATGGCACCTTAGTTGAATCTTGAGAGTTTTTAACTGGGAATTTTTGTTTTAAGCATGAGGGATGATGTGAGCAAAGGCACAGAGAGGGGAAAAGAAGAGATAAAAACAGGGAATGAGTAGTTTGTCTTAGCTGACAAAGTAGATTATATAAAAGGGAGTAATATGAGATAAGGCCAAGAAAGTATGTAGAAACCAGGTTGTGGAGGGTGTTAAGGACAGGATCAGAGTTTTATACTTCATTAAGTAGGAGAGCAGAAATTGATGAAGTCATTTTTAAACACAGAAGGATGGTTGGGGGAGGGGCAAGATTGGAGACAAGATAAATTGTGTTTGAGGTGTCCATGGGGAACACAGGCCTGGAATCATGGAGATAGGTGAGATCTAGAGGTAGAAATTAGGGAAACGAGGGGCAGCTATGTGGCGCAGTGGATAGAGCACCGACCCTGAAGTCAGGAGGACCTGAGTTCAAATCTGGGTTCAGACCAAACACTTGACACGTATTAGCTGTGTGACCTTGGACCTTAACCCCAATTGCCTCACTAAACAAAAAAAAAAAAAATTAGGGAAACATACAAGTAGCAGATGATGGGTGGGCATTAAGGCCCCCAGGAAAGAAGGAAAGACTGCCTTGGGGGACACTCCTGGGATTACTGCTTTAGGTGTTCAGATATTTAGATTGATATTCCTATTGGGTGAGCCACAGTGCAGTGTCTTGGGCCCCAAAGAAAAGTTATAAATTAACTCTCATCCATAGTCATTGATGCTGTTCATGCTGTTAAAAAGCTGTGTGGACACTGCAGGGAACAGCTGTAAAGCAAGATATTTGAGTGAGTTTGTACAAGTTAACTTCAGTGTCACCTCTCAGCAGTTCACATAACTCCAATTTTGCTTGTTTTTCCTAAGAAGCAAAATGCTTTTCACATATGGGAGGTTGAAATATGATTGGATCAGAGGGAATGGGGACCTAGCAATCTGATTCTTTCAGCCTTTCTCACCCCACACTGCTGTTCAGCTTCTTAGCCTGGCATTCAAGACTCCATTCGATCATGCTTTCACACTTACTGTGCAGTCTTGTTAGATGACCACAGAAGGTGTGCTCAGTGCTTCAGACAATCTGGACTACTTGCCATTCTTCCCTCAACCCTCGTCCAGCTTTGTCTTGCTTCTGTGGTTTGGCTTATGTCATTTCCTGTCTCTGTCCCAGTCCCCAATCATCTCTGTTTAAAGCTTATGTAGCCCTTTAAAGTCCAGCTCAAAGGCTGTCTCCCCCAGGCCACAAAGCTTCTCCCTTGCTCCCTAAGCCCATTGCTTGCACCACCTGTCATGCACTTAGGAACACAGAATGTTTAGTCTTATAGTTATTTGTGTGTGATGCATCCCCTTGCTAGATTGTGAGCTCCATGAGGGCAGAAATTATATCTTACCTAATCTTTTGTCTCCCCTCAACCCAGGCACAGTGTTAGGGCCCTTGTTAAATGTTTGTTAGAAGCTTACTATTAAGTAAGGAGGTAGTGGAGGAACACCTAACTGTAAAAAGAGTTTAAATGCTGCTGAGATTGTGAAGATGGCAAAGTCAACTAGAGCTGCCAACTAAAGGGAATACAGAGGAACTTGGGGAAGGTGGTTGCCCAGAAGCAGCAAGATAAGAAAATACCAAGGCCGGCAAAACATCTGGACTTGACAAGAACTATTTGTTTAGCTCCACAACTTGTTTATCTCAGTACCAAACTCCTCACCTTCTGCTCATCCCCTGCCTGTTGTACTGCTTCCTCTTCGGCTGTGCCTTCCCTTTAGCTCCCCAGCCTGGATTCCCAGTTACTGAATGTCTTCAGTGGAAGAGGTTCTCCTCCCCCTGGCCTTGGGGCCTCTGGACTGGGAAGGCTCCAGTTTTCACCATGGAGCCTGTTTCATCATGTGCCAAGACACTTGAAAGAACTTGGTTTGTCACAGGGGAATAGCTGTCAGTGGCTGAGGGATCCTGGTGAGTGGGAGAGGTGCCCTGGATCTGGAAATGAGTGTATGCTGTCCCCTTGTGCTCTGTCAGGCCTTGGAGACGGAGGGCCAGGGCTGCTTGGTAGTGTTGTCTAGATTGTGTGACCTCCAGAAGAGCAGTGACTGTGTCTTATCCAACCTATGTATCTCCCTCAGCGCTGAACCCTGGTGCTCTGCGCTTAATAAATGTTTGTCAAAGTTGAAGTTTGCCAAAGAGTCATGCTAGCACCTGCCCAGGGAGGCCAGGACTAGGTTCCATTTTTTTTTTAATGACTGAATTTGGAGTCCTATGACCTTCATTTGACCTCATCTCTGCCAATTACTAGGGAACACCTTGAAAGAGCCCCTCCCCCTTTCCAGTCCTCAAGTTTGCCTATATACAATGAGGGGTTTGGGCTAACCATGGTCTATATGGTCCTAATTCACAAGCTATATGGTACTCCTTTGTCCACTCTGACTGATGAGATGTCCCACAGAGTGCCCAGGATAGAGGAACCCGAACAACCAAGATAGGTGTTGGGGAAGATTTTCTTTTTCCTCGTAGCCCAGGTGCTCCTTGGGCCTCTGACTCTGGGCTGTGGTTGGCACTTTTATATGCTCAGGCAGTACTTGGGCACATAGATCTCAGGCTGGAAGAAATCATCCAGTCTAATCTCATTTTCCAGTTAAGGAAATTGTGACCCAGAGGTGGCGACTTGCCTAAGGTCACACAGTGACAACTAGAATTTTAACTCGGGTCCCCTGACTGCAAGTCTAGCTCTCTCCCTTAAAAGGTCTGGAATGAGGAATTCTTGGGGATTTCCTTTGATGTCAGTCATAGCTATTGGGAGAGGTACGGATGTATGTTTGGGGGGTGGGGTGTGGACAAGGCTCCTTTTATCGGTGGAGAGGAACAGATTTCCCAAGAGTGGAGTTACCACCTCTGCTGAAACCTGGGCTGTATCCTGGGGTCCGTCTTTGAGCCCCCAGAGGGAAGGGAGTATCTGATCTGAGGAATCTCCAGTTTACCCTAAATACCCCCACAAACCTCTAGCCACATGGAAGGTGGACAGAAGATGGTTCTTAACCCCATCTCCTGCAGGCAGGCTTCCTTGGTTAGGCGTATAGAGATGTTTCACCCCCAGCAGTGCAGGGCAGGGACAGCAGCAATGCGTTCTCTCTGGACCAAGAAACTGGCCCATAGACTTAAAAGGAGGAAGTAGACCCCAGCATGAATAAGCAGGACCAGGAGAGGTCTATGCAGCTCTGATATGCCCTCGGGAATGAGACTCCTTGGGCCAGCCTATGATTTATCTTTCAGTGTGTCCATTAGCACTGAATTCTGAATCACAAGATCTTGACTGAAATTCTTGTTCGATTTACTTTCTGTGTGATCTTGGGCTAATCATTTCTCTCTGGGCCTCTCCTAAAATGGGTCCATGAGCTTATTTAAATTTTTAAAAATAATTTTAATATAATTGTTTTCCTTTGTAAATCGTATGTATTTTTTATTTTATTTATTTATTTATTTTTAGGGCAGTTGGGGTTAAGTGACTTGCCCAGGGTCACACAGCTAGTAAGTGTGTCAAGTGTTTGGTCTGAGGCCGGATTTGAACTCAGGTCCTCCTGACTCCAGGGCCGGTGCTCTATCTACTTTTTTTATTCTTAAAAAGAAAAAAAAAAACATTCTTGGAACAGGTCCATAGGTTTCACCAGACTAACAAAGAGGGGGCTTTGATCCAGGGTTAAGAACTCCTGCACAGAAATGAGGTGGGTGGGCTACATAATCCCATAGGGCCCTTTAAACTTGAAATATTATGACCCTTCAGTCTTGGAAGCAGTCCTTGCTGTCTGTATATGTTAGGCTGATCTAGGCAACTAGAACCAGGGGGCTGTGCAGGGTCCTATAGTTCATTCAGTGACAGGCCTATGAATGAGATCCTTGGACATTCCTATTTCTCTGTAGAAGTTAAAAATACTGGGATTGCAGTAATAGAGACTGCCCTGAGGGATGGAAATTACAGAATCTCTAACCTAGAATCTTCTCTACAACACCCCCATGTCAACACCCAGCCTTCATTTGAAGACCACGAGAGAGGAGGAACCTACCATGTCCATAAGCAGCCCATTCCACTTTGGATCACTAATATTTGGTGTAGTATTCCAGTCCACAGGGCCTGAATTTGTGCATGTACATCTTTCAGTGATTGCTTCTAGTGCTACTTTTTGGGATCAAGCAGAGTAAGTCAAATACCTCTTCCACATAGCCCTGTGTACTTGAAGACAGCTATTGTGAGTCTCTTTTAGTTTAAATATCCCTTAATCACATGGCATGGATCCTTTGAACACTCCAGGTTTAACAGTTTTCCTAAAATGTGGCATCTAAAACCCAAGACAATACTTCAGATGCAATCTGACAGGACTAATTGTTCTAGGCACTATTCCTCTTAGTGTATGTATATGCATCTAAAGAGTCAATGATGAAAATGGTGGACTGATCTAGGACACTAGAACCAGTGGGGTTGGAACAATGCATAATTGGGCCATAAGCACATGATCAAAGACAGTTCCATGGGGCACTCCAATGGGGCTTTTCCAAGTTGACAGAATCATTAATGATTATTCTTTGGGTTCAGTTGTTCTGAATCCACCTTATTGTATAACATGCTAGTCCACATATCTCCAGCCTCCTGGGGCTCAAACCACCTTGCCTACCCGGACCACGAGGTTGCCACTGCTGTTCCTGGCATACCCATCTCTATCAACCCCAGGGTTACTACAGCAGGCAACAAGATTGGAAGACCAGGCAATAAGACCGTGATGCAAAACCCTATGGAGAACATATTGCTCACCTCCCTGGGTCTCTTATCCTCTGAATTTTTGGTTTCATTATTCAGTAGCCAATTTTCATCCCCTTTTGCTCTCCCAGTGCTTTTGTTACTGAATCCCAGACTACCAAAGAAAGAGCAACACTACCTCACTCAACTTCTGCCTTCTTTCTCATCCCCTTCCACCTCATTTCTACACCCCCAGTGTCCATATTGCTTGTTCTTAGACATTCCTCATTCCCTGTCACTACTTCCACACACCACTCCCTCTGCCACTATCACTCAGTTAACCTCTCCTCCTTAGAGGTTCCCTTGATAAAAATTGTTCACACAATCCAAATACTGCTGACTGACCTATAGATCCCCAGGACATTCTCCCTCCTTTCTCAATCAGTTCTATGCTTGGCTCACATTCTCCTTCATCTCTTATTCTAGGGAATTTCCCTAAAACACCCTGACTTCTCAGTTCTTCAATCTACTCAACTCTCATGATCTGTGCTCCTCCATTCTACAAACCGATGGCTGTACCTTTCATCTTGCCATCACCCATGAATTCATTCCGTGATCCAGAACTCTGAAATTCCTTCATCTGATCATAACCTCCTGTCATTCCCTCATTTCCAATGCTTTATTCAAATCTGTCCGTCATCCTTACCATGATCTGTAATCTTTCCACTCTTCAGTACTTTGCCAAGCCATCACTTCTTCTCTGGCTACCCCTTTCCAATCCCTCAGTGAACCATTCCAACTCTATACTGCCCTCTACTCTCAAATTCCTAGCTTCTTTGTTCTATCCTTTCATCTCTTGCTAAATTACCCCAGCCCTGTCTTAATCCCACCCACCTGCCTCTTTCACTCTTACACGTTGCTGAATGGAGCTAGAGGAAGTAACATTCATGCTGACTGGGTCCACTGCAAATGAATCTAAGATAGGCTCTTGCGGGAGCAAAGCAGTTCTTTTGCTCCTTAATTATCTCCATAACAGTTCATCCAAACCTCTTTTCTCCTGAAGCTTCCCACATCACTCTCTCCCCCGTCCTCTCAGATGAGATTCTTGCCTCTTAACTTACTGAAAAAAGAAAGAAAACGATCGGCTGAGATCTCTTCTGTCTGCCTCATCTCAACCACTTGACATAATTCCCCAATGTTTCCTATTTTTTTAAGTGATCCTCCTCCTCAAGGCCAATCCTTCTACACATATCCTTGACCTCATCCCTTCCTGTCTTCATGAAATTGTCCCTATTATCATCCTTTCTCTAATCTTCAATTTCTCTCTAGCTTCTGTTTCCTTCCCTGATCCCTAAAAACATGCCCAAGTCTCCCCTAGTCTTTAAAAAAATACCTTGATGGTACTATTCCTATCCTTTATCTCTCCTCCCTTTCTCAACCAAACTGCTTGAAAAGGCTATCTACAAAGCTCTGAAGCCAATGTGTTAAATGTATTATATTACTTTTTAAAAAATCAACAAGCATTTATTAATGAGTCAGGCAGAGTGCTAGATTATGGGGAAAAAAATCAAGCATTTTTCAAGAGCTCAGACTGTGCCAAGATCTCACATTGTACTATACAATACTAGATTCTGGGGATACAAATATAAAATCGAGACAGTCTAATTCCATGCCCTTGAAAAGCTCACTATATACTTTAAAAAAAAAACAAGCTGTGCATATTAGAGATTTGTGGCATCATATACAATCTTTTTCTGTTCTTATATAGAAATGCTTGTTTGTTGGTATTTGCCAAATTCAGACTAACAAAAAATATTTTTTAAGAAAAAAGATGCTCTACGTTAGGTGCCTCCACTTTTCTTCTCATGCTCTTCATAATCCCCTGAAATATGGCTTCTGATCTTATCACTTATCTGAAACTGCTCTCTCCAAAGTTAGCAATCTTCTAATTGCCAAATCCAATGTCCTGTTCTCCATCCTTGACCTTGCTGTAGCATTTGACATTATTGGCAATCTTTTCCTCATTCCCCTTTGTCTCTGGGTTTTCATGACATTACTCTCTCCTGGTTCTCCTCTTACCTAATAGCTCTTTTGCTGGGTCATTATCCACGTCACACCCTACTGTGGGTGTACTCCAAAGCTCTGTCCTGGACCCTCTTATCTTTTCTACCATCTCTTACTTAGTGACTTCATCAGCTCTCATGGTGACTCATACTATAATACCCAGCTCTAGCTTCCCTCCTAAGCTCCAATCCAGTATAATCCACTGCCTTTTGGATATTTCAAATTCAGCATGTCCAAAGTAGAACTCACTATATTTTCTCCAAAACCCATCCTTCCTCTGAACTTCCTATTTCTCATCAGAGTACTGCCATCCTTCTAATCATCCAGCTTTTAAACCTTCATATCATCCTTGATTCCTTATTCTCAATCCTCATATCCATTCAGTTACCAAATCTCGACATTTCGACCTCTACAACATCTCCCACACCTGTCCCTTCCTCTCCACTCACCACCCTAGTACAGGTCTTCATCATCTTGTGTCTACTCTATTGAAATAGCTTCCTAATCAGTCTCTCTGTCTTGTCTTTCTCCATTCCACTCCACCCCATCCTCCACAAAGCTGCCAAAGTGATTTTCCTAAAGCACAGATCTAACCATGTCACCCCCTTACTCAATAAACTCCAAATGCTCCCTATTATTTGATCCTCAGGATCAATATACACCTCTGTGTTTGGTATTTTAGAAGTTCGGCACACCCTAAATTGGTCCTTCCTTTCCAGCCTTATTGTACATCACTCACTTCTACAAACTTTATGGTCCAGCCATATTGGCTGCTACTGACACATGACACTACTTCCCATTGCCTTTGTACTACTTGTCCCCCATTCTTGGAATGCTATCCTTTCTCCCCTCTGCCTCTTCAAATCTTTGGTTCCCTTTTAAACCTGGAGTATACTCTCCCTCAAACGCACACAATGTCAGTGCAAATAGCGAGGATACAGAATATACTGGTTGTAAGGCATACACATGGGGAACATATCCTGCCAGCCCAGCTCATGCCTCTGGCCTTGCAGAGCCCCCACGGCCATTCTCTTGGGCCCATCTTTAGGCAGCCACTGGTAAGCTGCTTTCTAATTCCATTGTTTACTTGGAAGAACTTCACTCCTCCTAAGGGAGTAACAAAGAGTATAGAATCTTAACACTTGATTGTCTCTCTTCTCCTTTCCTTTCTGTAATCATATCACTTGGGCTAGGGGGAAATAAATTAATCCAGGATTTCTTGATCAACTGTCACAACATCTATATAAACATGTATTTCCTTCATTAGAATGTAAGTTATTTGAAGGCAAGGACTGTTTCAATTTTATCTTTGTATCCTTAGTGCCTAGCACAATACCTGACATGCAGTGGGCACTTAATAAATGTTTGTTGATTGAAGAATACCTATTGTCCATCCTACGGTTTTCAATTGGATAGGCAGCCCATTTTTTGGGTACATCTGTACATTTCTCTTGGACTGACACTGCAAATGGGCATAAACTGGACACAGAATTCAAGAAAAAGAAGTAGTCTGAATTGTTCTACTCCTCAACCTTCTGAGCCATTAGGGACTGCCAGGCTTCCATGAAGTAGCCAGAGCAGTCACATGGCTAGTGTTACTGCAGCCTTAGACTCTATCAGCCAGGGACTCTGGCTGTCAGAGACCAGCCTACAGAGGTGAACAAGATCCTGGAGCAGAGATGAGGGCTGGAGGGTGAGAAGTCTTCAACTAGTCTTAAAACTAGTAGCTATTGAGAATCCTGTTGGTCAGTGAGGGAGGCAGGACTACTTTCTGTCACCAATCTACTTTCTCTTGGAATAGTCCTTGATCCAGACTTGGCATCCCAGACCACCCCCTTATCCCCGCCCCACTCACACACACACACACACCTTTTCTAATCCCTTTCCTTGGTCTGCAGGCATGTATGGTTCCAGAATTCTCTGACCACACCCAAAGAACTGAGAGGGTATGAAGGAGGAAGTTTGGGGAGATAGCTGGAATGGGTAGGTCTTATATAGGATAGATTAACCTTTTCACCTTCACCATATTCAATAAACGATGTGGTTACAGTACGTGAAGTGTCTGAGCCCTGTAAATGTGTGGGGTCATGACCATACGGAAATAATCCCGATCTAAGGTGGGGTTGGAGGTTCTGGATTTCATGTTCATGTTTCTGAGGACTATGTAGATTTCAATTCAGCCACTAGCAGCCACAAACCACGGTGCTAGGGGATGAGCCTGTGTTTGCAGGATGAGTACCCTCTGGTGGTCAGAGAGGATAATGTAGCCTTTTGGGAGGTTATCCCAAACATGAGCCAGAGAATAACTCAGATGATATTATACTCCCGAGCTGAATTTAAATATGCAATTACATATTATTATCCTGTAGGTTTAAAAGATTCAGCTCATAAGCCAATGTGGACTGCTGCCCACTATTGGTATTATATATAATGCTATTCTATTGCCCTTTTAAAATCTATTCTATTCCTTTTTCAGAAATAGCTTTCTAGGATTTTTCTAGTCACGAATCTCATCCTACCAAATGTCAGTGATAGCTTTAATTTACTTAATTTGAGCCACAGCTCAAAATTACTTCCTTATATTGAGGTATCTAGTTTAGCCTCTTTATAGCTCACTTTGTGAGCTGTATTATACACTGTGTATTGAATATAGATATCTGATGATCTTTACTACTGATTCTCTTCTTAGATACTGTCTGCTGTTGACTACTGTTTTCTCTCGTATGCTATTCTTCTTCCTGTACCGTATTTACTGCTTTCAATGGTAGCAAGCTTCTCAACTCTATGAGGGCAACTTTCTTCCTGTGACCACTTTTCAGTTTAAGATTTTTTTTGTCAGACTTATAAAACTCCTAGTGAATATATTTACTGGTCCTCAGGTGTACTCCATCTTTGGCCAGAAGCCTGTTATTCTTATATTTTAATCTATGGTCCAGAAATTCAAATCCAATTTTCCTATACCATCTTTTTAACCAGCTATTCACTTCCTAAATCTGCCTCTCTCTTCTGAAATCCTACCTTCAGTTGGTAGTTGAAAAATACTACAAGTGTTCCTAAAGTCTTTAATATTTTGCCTAGGACCACACAATAACTAGTGTAGCAATTCCTTTGACCTCAGTCTCCAGGTACATATCCTTGTTTTCTTTTCTTTCTTTTTAAAGTGAGGCAATTGGGGTTAAGTGACTTGCCCGGAGTCACACAGCTACACGGCTAGTAAGTATTAAGTGTCTGGTCTGAGACTGGATTTGAACTCAGGTCCTCCTGATTCCAGGGCCAGTGCTCTATCCACTGCCCCATCTAGCTGCCCTTACATATCCTTCTTGAGATTCTAGAGGTACCCCTGAGCAGTTGGAGTATCGTTTTCTAATGCTATTGGCCTACAGCCCCCATTCCCATGGGTTTCCTCTCTTTTACATGTCTGGATTAACACCCAGTTCCGTTTCATCAATTAACATTAATTGAAAGAGATATTTTCTTCTAAGATCATCTTATCTATCTAGCAGTGCCAACATTTCCCCCAACACCTGGGGGGCACCCTCTGCCATCATCTTGGTCTCTCGGGGAATGGGCCCAGACTTGACACAGTATTGGTCCCACTAAGTTCAAATCCAAATGTAGCATTGTTGCTGGATGATTCCATATCTGAATCAGGGCTGGGCTGAGTCCCAAAGGTCACTCTTTTCCTTGCTCCTGGGGACCTCAGTGCTGGACTGGCTGACTGCAAAACCAAGTGTAGATTATACTCCTGTACCTCCTATGGCTCTCCTTCCTGGCCTTTTGGAGGTATGTTCCCAGAGCATCGGAGAAATCTTATCTGTCAAATGAGCTGAAGAAGGAAATGGCAAGCCACGCCAGTATCGTTGCCAAGAAAACCCCAAGAGATGGACACAACTGAAAAAGCCTGAACATCCCAAACCATCTCCTCAACCCTTTCAAATTGCTTTGATTTTATTCCACTCTTTATAAAAGAAAAACGTTGGTGTGATTAATTCTGGTGTGGGTAGAGGTTAGGGAAGAGGTTTGGATCTCTAGAGGATAGGAGACAGCTGTTTCAGAAAGACTGAGGTATGTATGTGTGTGGAGGGGGGAGGTGAGGAAAGGCAGACACTGACTAAACACAATGGAGGCATATTTAGATCATACCCTTGGCCCCAGTACATGTTTCCATAAAGCAGAGAATATGTGTGAGTGTGTGTATATATATGCACATACACATGTATGCATGTATATATGTATATGTATACACATATATGTAGAATCATTCTCTGCTTTATGGAAACTATACTAAATAACTTTATAGAGGTATGAATTTCTGTAGAAGCATATATATAATATATACTATATGTGTGTATGAATGTATTATATATATATATATGTGCCTATATGTATATATATAGGCTTCTACACAGAGATCCAAACCTCTCCCTTAACCTTTGACCCACACCAGAAATATATATGTGTGTATATATGTATACAAATACATATTGGTTAGTTGTCCTTCATTCTCAAAGAAGACCAAAATGACATCACTATGTTACAGTCAAGTTACAGTGTGTCCAACTGTGACTGATCAGACCAATACAGGCTGGAGCGGGACATGTTCTACCACACATTAGGCACAAATAATTTATGTGAACATTTGAGGTGGATTCTCTACATTTGCACATCTTGTGTTTCTTTTGAACTACTTCAGTTCTGCTTTGCTCATAAAGCATAGCACCTTCTCTCAGGAGGGCATACCATGCTGGGTGGTCCTGTGCCAGTGTTTCCCATGTCACACAATCAATTCCAGAGGTCTTAAAGGAGACACTGGGAGTGTCCTGGTATCACTTCTTCGGACCACCATGAGAACGCTTGCCCCCTGTGAGTTCTCCATAACCTCTCCCTTAACCTTTGCCCACATCAGAAATACACACACACACACACAGAGTGTGCATATACATGGATACACACATATGAATATACATGTAAATATATACTATGTATGTTGTGTATTTCTTAGTAAATTACACCCTAAGGCAAAAACAAACAAACAAAAAACCAAGCCCTGACCGCTTGGAATGCCTTGGTAGGGGGAAGCAGTCAGCCCCCCAGCTTACTGCTTGCAAGTAGTACCATGCCAGGGGGAGACCACACAATTTCCACGTCTTCTTTATTAAGTGGGAGCCTCTCTGTTACCTCTTGACAGTAGCAAGAATAAGATCACTGGAGTGAATGAGAAATGATCAGGTGAATATCAGTAAAGGAAAGAGAGGTCCCCCTTTCTATGAATTTGGCTGAGAAAGGCAGGATCGATTTAAGAGAGTGGCTTGCGGGAATGTTAGGGTCCAATGAAGCCTTTTTTAAGGAGGGCAGCTGGGAAGGAGCCAGTGACTGGAGGAGGGGGAGGGAAGATCTGAGACAAGGTGATGAAATGCACTAGTCGAAAGTCGCCCGGTGCCAAACGCAATACTTTGACCGGCTGTGCACGGGGCAGAGAAAGGCGCTGGATCCAGACAGAGGAAGTGACCCTCTATGGGGCACTGAATGCCCATCACACGCAGCCCCGGGGAAAGAAAACAGCCTCAGACAGGCCTGCAGCAGCCCAGGAACCAGGGCGGCGGCTCGCAGCCAGAACCTACGTCAGCCAACCACGAAGGGCGGCGCAACAATGGGGCACCTGACAGCCAATCCTCGGCGAGCTCTCGGCCCCAGCTCGTCTCCGTCCAATGAAGTGCCCAAACGGCATGATCCTGCGCGATCGTCGCCCGCCTAGATTCCTGGCTGTCTTTTTGGCAGTTGGCTGTTGATTACTCCCGCAAAGAGTTTGAGAGCGGGGTCGAGGGGCAGGGCTTCGAGAGCGGCCCTATAAAGGCTGGGGCCGGCCTCCCATAACTCCTGCCCGGTCGCCTTTCTCCACCTTTGGCCTCCGGACCTAGGCCGGCGCATAGTCCCTTTTGCGATCACGCCTGCGCAGAGTGGGAGGGGGTTTGGTAGGGTGTGTGGAGGCGTGCCGGTAGACTCCCTTCCGGAGGGCCCTGCCGAGCCGCGCCTGCGCAGAGGTGCCTGGTCGGTTCCGCAGAAATGCAGTCCCTGCTGTCCCTGTGCGCTGTGCAGGTGACCCGACACCAGACTCTGGCGTGCCGGGCTCTGGCCTCCCTGCCTCGGGAGCTGTACCCGGCCTTATTCCAGGCCGCCTTCATGTATGGCAGAACGCTGGTGCTGCAGGCACTGGTGCAGACGTGGCCCTACCCATGCCTCAGCTTCCGGCAGCTGCTGCCCAAGCCCAAGCAGCTAGGCTGGCCCGAGCGGCCCCGCAAGGAGAGTGTCCAAGCCGTGATCCTGGCGCTGCTCGCAGCGCCGCGCAGGTAAGCCAAGCCGGGGCAAGGCGCTGGCATGGGGAAAGGGTGTGTTCTTTTGGGGCCCCTCCTATTCCAAGATGCTGTTCAAAGAGCCCTGTAAATTTCTGTCTAGTAGAGACGGGTGGCAGGCATGCATAAACACACCAGAAAGCCTGCTCTCTAGGGTCCGGAAAGACCAGGTCAGTGGGCTCTGTACACAAAAAGAGATTGCTGAATGAATGAACGAGTGGGACAAGAGGGATGCAATTTTGAAATTGCCTGGCACAGACGTCTTGTGCTAGCCCCTGGAGCCCTCCGTTTCAGACTCTGAAGGGCCAGGGTGTGATTTTGGGCTGCCCAATGGGGAATCACTTTTGCCAAGTATTTGTTGGTTGGGAAGTTTTTTACAAGCCTCTAATAATCTGGCTGGGGGGAGAACTGAGGTATTTCTGAGCATATTGTTTAAGAAGCTTGTCATTCCTGAGGCTGGGCTCATTCTTAACACATCTATTTGTGCTTTCCCAGCAGGGAATCTAGCAGCAGGTAGGTCCCTGGCCACATCCCTTTATCATGGGGTAGGCAAAGAAAAGGAGCCTGACCTGGAACTGCCAAACTAGGGACTGAACCAAGGCAGTTGGAGCCTGGAGCCTCAACCTGGAACCTCACCATCTTCCTCAAGGGCATCTATTCATCTCTTTTATTTGTCAAGGTCTTCTGGTTTGGAGAGGAAGTGAGGAAGATCTGACTTCCGTTCCCTTCCAGCTCTATAAGTATAATAATTAGCATTTTATGGAGCTTTAAGGTTTGAAAAGCACTTTACATACGTTAACTCATTTGATCCTCACAACAACCCTGTAAAGTAGGTGTTATTATTATCCCCATTTTTACAGATGAGGAAACTTAGGCAGGTAGAAATTAAGTTGACTGGAACAGGGTCACAAGGCTAGTAAGTATCTGGGGCATGATTAAAACCCAGATCTTCCTGATTCCAAGTTCTGAACTCCCTTCCCCAAAGACATAACAATCCATCTATAACTTAACATATGATGTGACGGATTAACTTTAGATGACAGTCTGGAAACAGGGTCCAGTTAGGTTGTAAGAGTCCATGGAGGCCAGTGGTAATAAAGGCCTAGACTTGGGTGGTGACAGTGGTTATGGAGGGGGTAGAGATTTTGCAGAAATAGAAACACTTAGGACCTGACAACTAATTACATGAGGAGTTGGGGAACTGGAGAGCAACACCATGGATTCACTGACAAAGGAATTTATTGGTTATTTATGCTGCCCTTGGGATGACTGAGGAGTGTCCACATTTCCTTATTTGGTTAAACTTTGTCTTTACTTCTGAGGCTTGGCTGGTTTTCACATACCTTCTTGGGATCTGGCTGTCAGGGTGGGGATGGAGAAAACTTTAAGGAAAGGAAAAAGGTAAGACTAAAACGGGTGGGGAATCTGTGGCCTCGAGGCCACATGTGGCCCTCTAGGTCCCCAAGTTTGGCCCTTTGACCTGACCCAAACTTCACAGAACAAATCCCCTTAATAAAAGGACCTAGGCGGCCACTGGTGGCCTTGAGGCCAAGGGTCCCCACCCCTGGACTAGAATCTTGAATGCAACAAAAGGCAGGCAAGATGTGACTGAAGATTGGGTCTGTGACTGACTAGGTATCTACACACCTAGACTGTGGTGGGAAAGAGTTTTAAGTATTGGGAGCAGGACCCTGAGCTAGAGATGTTTGGGGAAGAGGGCTAATTAGGTCTGGGGCCCAAAGTCCTCATCTTCCTCTGGGACATCTGCCAACCCTATTTTCCTAACCAGAGTGAGCTGTCCAGGTCATGGTCTCAGCCTTTCTCACCTTTCCTTGTAGGAGGCCTCAGCTTCGGGTGTTAGACATGACCGGCTTCCTGGATGCCAGCTGTGGGCAGGACCCCACAACCATGAGCATGTGGGCTCGCTCAGTGGCTGTGGCAAGGACCTGTCTCAGTGCCCAGACTCAGGCCAGAGCAGCTCAACGCTTAGCCAAGCGCCGCAAGCTGGAGCCTCAGGCTCCTGTCACTAATCCTGTGGAAGTGCACACTGACCTGCTGGTGAACCGAACTTCTTACAGTGTCCTGAAGGAGGCTCTCCAGACCAGTACTTGTGGCCCCCTTCGCCTTCGCTGCAGGGACCTTTGGGCTGAGGAACTGTCAGGTCCTAGCACTGTAGCTCTCTTGGAGCTGCTGGACCCAGTGTGCTTGCGCCAGGTAGACCTTCGCTTCAATAACCTGGGACTTTCAGGCCTGTGTACTGTCGTGCCCCACATGGCCAAGTTCACCCACCTGTTGAGCCTGAAGCTACAATACAGCAATGTGGATGTGCGGAGGCTCACAGCTGAGGCAGAAAACAGCTTCCAACACTTTGTTTCTGCAATTGGCCAGCTGAGGTGCCTCAAGGAACTCAACATGGGTTCCTCTAGACTCTCAGGGCGCCTTCATCAGCTCCTTAGGTGAGTCGGCCTAGGCCCCAAGCACTAGCCTGTTGATCAGGTGGGAGAGGCCCATGCCTCAGCCTTATATTGGTTCCTGATCAGGTCTACTTTCTAGGAGACAGGTGGTTAGTTGGCTTGGAGGCAGCTAGCTGGCTCTGTACTGGGCCTGGAGTCAGGAAGACCAGAGTTCAAAGACAGCCTCAGACACTTAATAGCTGTGTGACCTGGGGCAAGTCTCTTAACCTGTTTGCCTTAATCCCCTGGAGAAGGAAATGACAAACCACTCTAGTACTTTTGCCAGGAAAAACCTGTGGACACTATGGTCCCATAGGGTCGTGAAGAGTTGGACACAACTGAATAACAAATATCTTCTAGGTCTTTCTTGGGAAGGGGAAAAGCAGGATGCCTCCAAAGGGTCACGGGATGGGGGCTTAAATATTTTGGCCTTCTTGACCCCTGAATTCGAAGCAAAACAAGTTGGAGCTCAGAAAGTAGGGTTAAGGGAAGGTAGCAACTGCTATTTGATGGTGCCTGTGTTGCCTGGATTTTACTTGGCACTCCTCATGAGCACTTGGGCTCTTTTAGGATTAAAAACAACCCAAAGCAGAAGTTTTGGTGTTTGGAGGAGGGAGGAGGATGGTTAACACAGTAGGAAAGGGGCATCCCCAGGGTGGTATGGTTTGGGGAGATTGGATAGGAACAGAATAGATCCAGATACATATGGTCTAGAACTTGAGGGTTCAGCACAGCAGGAGGAGTTAAAATCATTAAGAGGAATGTTGGATGGCACAGGCCCTTTCCTCCTAAAGCTGTATTTCCCCTAGGACCAGTACCTGGCCTGGGGGCTCTAATCATGCTAGAGTGAGTATGAGAGTAGAAGGATTTAAGCCTGGCCTAGCCATGAGTGTCTGTGTATCTCAGCTTCTGTTCTAGAGCTCTCCATTGAAATGACCAGTGCCTATATCTCTTCTCTGCAGCAGCCTACAGGGCCCTCTGGAAAGCCTGGAACTTCCCTTCTGTGCCCTTCTCCCTGGGGACTTGAGTTATTTGGCCCAGAGCCCCCATGCCACCCATCTCAAGAAGCTGGACCTCAGTGGCAACAAACTATCTGGTGACTTCCTGGGCCCCTTTCAGAGACTACTGAGAGAAGCCTCAGCCTCCCTGCTATGTCTGGATGTGACAGAGTGCCAGCTCATGGATGTCCACCTTGTTAGCACCTTGCCTGCCCTACGCTGCTGTACCCACCTCCGCTACCTTGGTCTCTATGGTAACCCTCTTGCTAGTGCTGGAATGAAAACCTTGATTGAACACTCACAGACATTTCGTGAGCTCCAGCTGGTTGTATACCCAGTCCCTGTGGATTGCTATAAGGACCTGCCATGGCCACCCTCTTCAGCCAATCTCCTAGAGGGTACTGTGGATGAAGAGAAGCTTGCCAGCGTGCAAGCTGAGCTGCAGCAGTTAATACGGGCCACACAGCACCAAGATGTGCTATGGACTATGGACATCTATGGCCACAGCAGTTTTGACTACTTTAGCCTGTAGTATATGTATATTTATGGAGGGGAGGGGAGGGGTGGAGTGGGGAGGGGAGGGCAGGGAAAGTGTGGGGAGAAACAGTATTCTGCTTTGCTATATTGATGCAGGATCATCCCAAGGCAGTGAGTGCCTCCTCTGAGCTTTGGCAGAACCAGATATATACTCCTGGATGGGTTAAGGGGGTTATAGATTTTCTTTGCCTGTCCATGCTGGACATATTGGCAGAATTGCTCTAGGGCCTTTCTGGCTTTCAAAGAGATTTTTTTTTTCACCCTCTGCCTTCCTGGGGGTATTTATTTGTAATAAACTCCAGGACCCATGAGCTATTGCACAAAACCTGAACTTCTGGTCACTCCCCTAGTGTTCTTCCCCACTCCCCACCCCCCACCCTGTCAGTTCCCCCCACCTGTCACAGACGCTCACAGACCACAACACCAAAAATAAAGGCAATAGCAACGTAAAGGTCTCCTCTGTTACAAACAGTCCCACCGAACCCAGCCTCCCCTGTTCAGCATTCCGTCAGCCCTAACCCCACTTCCCTCACTTCCAACCCAGTGTGTCTGAGGGGCAGGGTAACTGATTTCCCTACTGCTTGGTGAGCCCATACCCTGAGAGCTAAGGACGATGGGGTGGGGGGGAACCTCCCCTGACCACCCTCATAGAAGCCAGGTATCTGAGTGGCGGGTACAATAGCAGGCCTGAAGTAATAAGGCGTGCAGTTCCTTATAGGCCTCCTCCCGCCAGTGAGGCAGCAAGGTCTGGTTATTGAGGACTCGAAGATTGGGGGTCCCACGGCACAGAAGTGTGTAGAGGCAGGCCCAGCGGCTTTGCAGGGCCAAGCGTGTGCGGCAGTTGAGGATGATTCCCCGGACTGTCTTCTTTACCCGAAGAGCTTTAAGTGCTGGCAGGTCAAGGTGACGGAAAACTAGGCCCCGGCTCTGGGACACATCCAGAGTTTCCAGGGATCGGGACTCAAGTGCATAGGATACACCCAGGTCCTTGACAGGCACAAGCACGTGCAGGACTAGGGTCTTAAGGTTAGGCAGTGCCTTGGTCAGTTCCTGCATGGTATCTGGACACACACCCTTGAAGCTCCAGAAATATTTGAGCTCCAGGGTGCGAAGCTGCTGGAAGCGGGTGAGCAGTGCCACTGATCGGGCAGACCAGTCAAAGGGTAGCTTGGCCCGGCTGAGGCGGGGTGCCCTGACCAGCAGCCTCTCCAGCAGCACCTGGAAGTTGTGGATCTGGTCCAGCTTGGTGAGGCTCACCTGGGTCATGCTGCACGTGCCCGGCGGGTAGAAGTCTGGCGGCTCCAGGTGCGTCAGGGTCCAGTTGAGCTCCAGGTCCCGCAGATCCCCGCAGTGGACGCCCTCCAGGAAGCCGGTGAGGAAATCGGCCCAGCGGGCGCCCTGGTCGGCCAGGTCGAAGCTGGCTCGGAGCCGCAGCAGGCTGGCCCCGCGGGCCATGAGGTGGTAGGCGTACTGGTGCACCCAGTCCTTCCAGCGCTCAAACTCTCGCGCCGACACCAGCACCACCTCCAGGCCCGACTGGAAGGCTCCGAGCCGCATGAAGTCGGCCGTGCGCCACAGGCGGGGCGTGCGCATCAGCTGGCTCCAGGCGCGGCACACCTCGGCCGCCGTGCACTTCTCCGCCTCCGTCAGGAACGAGAAGATGTGCAGCTGACAGTCCACGGGCAGCAGGCCGAAGGGGAAGGCGCTGCGCCCGCCGGCCCAGCCCTCCTCCCGCGGGGGAGCGCCGCCTCGCCGCCGCCGCTTCCGCGGCATCGCTCCAGCCGGGGCTCCCCGCGGCTCGGCGGGCTCCTGGGGCGGGGCATGGAGAGGGTGAGCGGAGCCGGGGGAGGCCAACGGCCCGCGGCCCCGCCCCCGCGCTGCCCCTTCCCAGGCCCCGCCCTCAGCGCGGCCCCGCCCCACGAGGCCAGGGCCCACCGTCCCACCTCCAGCCCAGCCCACCTCCGAGGGAGTCGACCCCACCGCTCAGCCCGGGCCCGCCTCACCACGGGAACACCGCGGCCAGCCCCTCCCTCCGGCCAGCCGGCCGGCCCTCCATCCCAGCTACCCCCTACCTGGCAGTTCCGGGCACGGGTAATGCCTTTTCTCTGTCGCGGCGCCAGCCTAGCGCGTCTCAGAAACCGCCAGAAGAGGGAGGAAGGAGCCAGGTTGGATCTCCTCAGGGGTCACCAGTCGGCGCGCGCACTCCGCTGTGACTTCGGAGCAGACGAGCTCGCAGCCTAGAGCGACACCTTCCCGCCCTCTTCTGACGGAAGTGACGTCAGCCGGAGACTAGGTCGTCTCTAAGGCTTGACGGGTTAGTACGAAGGGCCCCCTGGCGGGGTGGGGGGGGGGAAACTCGGGAGAGGGTGAGATCCTCGGGCTACTGTGGAGGTTATTCCCGCCCACCTGCCCACTTGGGCACCCTCGGCGAGTCTTTCGCTGGCTCCGGCTCAGAGTCGAGGCCGCTAGGGGGCGCTGTGGATAGAGCGCTGAGTCGGAAAGACTGGAGTTCAAATGCAGCCTGAGACGCTTGCATGACCTTATGGAAGTCACTTCACCTCTGTCAGCTTGGGGATATTAATCCCCACCTCGCAGGGTGATTGTGAGGATAAAATATTTGTAAAGCGCTTGGCACAAGGCCTGGCACGTAGTAGGTGCGAGATAACTACTTATTCCCATCACACCCCGTCCCCCCAATTTAGAGCTCATCTAGTCCAGTGAGGGGGCTGCTTCCTTTGAGAGGGACCCTTACCGAAGACCTTTCTAGTCCAGGGAACCCAGCACCTCCCTAGGCGGCTCCCATTGCTCTATTGAACGTGGCCTCAGCTTGCTTGTTGGTCAGGAAGCCTCTTTTTATGATAAGCCAGAGTCTGCTGCTGGCCACCCAGCGGTCCCTACCCTCCTCCCCCAACTACAGGTCTGTGCAGTCAGTCCCTAGGGTCCAGGGTAGCCTGCCCAGCCTGGGGATCCCACGGCCTCTGCACACGCTGTCTCTGCACCCCACCCACATTACGGTCTCTGCCCGCCCCGTCTGGTCTCTGCACACACAAGGTCTCTGCACGCCCCGTCTGGTCTCTGCATGCCCCATCTGGTCTCTGCACACACGAGGTCTCTGCACGCCCCTGGGCCCCCCCCCCCCCCCGGTCCAGCCCAGGTTCTCAGCAGTGGATTTCATAGGCAATCTGTGGCTGGAATAAGAGACCCTGCTCTTGGAGGGGCTCGGAGCTGGGGACCAGGCCCGGGCGGCCAGCGGCCGGCCCCTCCTCGGAATCCTCGTAGGTGGGGAAGAGGGGCTTGTTTCGGTTGATGACGAACATCTCATGGCCCCGCTCGTCCCGGTATTCCTCCAGCTGGGCGAAGGTTGTGGGGCCGTCGGAGTAGTCGTTGACGTACAGGACGCTCTCCTCCTGTTTGGCTTTTTTCCTTTTTCGGTGCTTTCTGCAGATCATGATGGTCAAGAGCAGGGCCGTGAGGGCCAGCAGGGAGATGCCGGCGGCTATGGCCGTCTGTGTGGCCGTGCCCAGGGCATGGAAGTCCATGCTGCCCGCCTCATACAGGGGCTCCCGGCTCACGGCTCCCGAAGCCGGGGCCGGGGGCCGGGGCGGCTGCTGCTGGGACAGGTTCACAAACAGGTGGAAGGGCACCCGGGTACTGCCCCCCGGATTGGTGGCCTCACACTCATATTTTCCAGCATGGGCCATGGTGATGTTGGTGAGGGAAAGCATCCCGCTCCCTGTGTCTGAGGCCAAGTGCTCCCCTAAACTTTCCTCACTCAACCCTGGGGCCCCACCCACCAACCGGACGCTGGCTCTCGGCAGCCCCATTCGGGACTGGGCCACCTTCCTCCAAGTGACCAGAGGCTGGGGGTACCCGGAGGCCTGACAGGAGACTCGCAAGTCATCCCCAAGCCGGGCCATCACCTCCAGTGGCTCCACGTGCACTGTGGGGGGAATGCAGATAAGGCTGTTGCCTGAGATGTCCAGGAGGCTCTGGTGGGCCAGGCGTGGGGGCTCGGAGCACACAATCTTCTTGTCCAGGGAGCTGAGGAGCCTCTGACCCCCTTCCTTGATCCAGGTCCCGAGCCAGTGCAGAGCGCAGTCACAGCGCCAAGGGTTCTCTGAAGAGAGAGGAGGGGAGTCAGTGAAGTTGCCTCCCCCACCCCCACATCCCCACACATACACAGGGTCCTCCCCGTGTCTTACTGCCACAAATTCATATCCTGTCCCCCCCAAAGCTTTTCCTGAATCGCCATCCTCTTCCTCCTCCTCCAAGACAAGTGTAAACCTCTCACCATTGACAAAAACAACAAAGCCAGGCTAGACCTGGGCCCTCCCCTACTCCTTGCCTCCAACTCCCAGACCATCTTCAGGCTTACCCCACCCCCACATCACTCTCTCTGGGACTGTCCTCGCTTTTTCCCCCTCTTGAAATACTCTTCTTTCCTTCTGTCTTTTTCCCAATCCCCTCCCTGCTCTAGGACTGCCTTTAGACTCACCCTGGCTGCACAAAACCCTCTCTCATATTGTCCTCAATAAATTGTCCTTCTCTGTCCTACGTGAACTAGGACACCCCAGTGCTGGATTGCCTGATTGTGGGATGAGGATTGGATTTACTGTGGAGGTTCCAAATTAAAGCCTGGGTCTGCACAGAGGTGAGCTGGGCAGTCACCCTGGCCCATGAGAGCCGAGGCTCACATCACAGCGAGGTCTGCTGGGGCCTTGATGGGAGTCAGGGGACTGAGCTGAGCCCTCCTTGGAAATCCCAATGTATATATGTATGACTGAGTCACATCTTAGCAAAGGAATAGATAGCATGGGAGAATTCAGTTGTTTATAAAAGGATAAAGAGTATTCATGAATTTGTTCTTTCATGGTAGACCAGAGACAGTTCTGCAGGCCCCTACTATCCTTTTAGTCTTCAGGGGACATTTGGTGTCAAAGCTGTAATTTAAGTCCAATAAAGGTTGGTGAATCTCAGTTTCCCTTTGGGGACCCAGCTCTGACATCCCCAGCAAAAAAGTGTGGTACATTGGATCTGGTCTGAGAAGCTGGGCTTGAGTCTAAGCTCTTCGCTACCTGCCTAACGTTGGATGAGTCACGTAACCCGGGTTTTGTCATTGGTAAAAATGGAGATATCAGGGCAGCTAGGTGGCACAGTGGATAGAGCACTGGCCCTGCAGTCAGGAGGACCTGAGTTCAAATCTGGCCTCAGACACATAACACTCACTAGCTGTGTGACCCTGGGCAAGTCACCTAATCCCACTGCCTAGCAAAATAACAAAAAACAAAACCATGGCGATATCACTCCAAAGGCTTAGTTTCTCCCTCTGTAAAAAGAGGGGCCTGGACTAGCTTATGGCTAAGCCCTATGGTCCAGCTCCAAATCTAATATTCTCTAACCTGCAGTGACTTCCTTCCCAGCGCTGTTGGGAGAGCTGTCCTTACTTTTCCCCTGAGTTACTAGCCAGTTTAGACTTGACTCCTTCCGTGTGTGCGTGTGATGTGATGGTCCTTCAGGGTGTGACTTGTGACCTCGATGTGTGTGAGGAAGGGCAGAGAGGATGCTTGGGCCCTGCTTTCTCCTCCTCTGCAGCTCTGCTCCTCCTGCCTGTAATAGGGTACCTGTGAGACGCAGCACCTGCAGGCTGGCCAGAGGGACCAGGGCATCCCGGCTGATGGTGCTCAGCTGGTTCTTGCTGAGGTCAAGCAGAGCCAGGGAGGAGAGGCCAGCCAGGGCCTGGTCTTCTAGCAGCTCAATACTGTTTTCCTGCAAATGCAGCTCCTGCAGTCTCTGAAATGGAGGGAGGGGCCACGGCAGGAGGGAAGATCAGCAAGGAAAGCACCCCCGAGATGGATAGTCTTTGCCAGCTCCACATTGCTTCCCCATCTCCTCCTTCCAAAGACTACATGGGGGTCACTGGCAGTCAGGGCGCTTGGGAAAGAGTTGGAGTTTCCCCCCTCTCACATCTGGGGACTAAGAAGGGCCTTTTTTGCTGCTCAGAACTGTGTGGCCTGAGTCAGCCGGCCTGGTCAACAGGCTGCAAGCCCTCTGAGGACTTGGACAGCAGGGTTTGGAGTCAGAGGATTGTGGTTTTAACCCTGGCACTGCCATTATGATCAGTGTGGCCTTGAGTAAGTTACTTAACCTCTCTAGGTTTCAGTTGCCTAATCTTTAAAGTGAGGAGGTTGACAGGATGGCCTCAGAGGTAGCTGTGTGCTCCTGAACATCAGTGATCTCCTCCCAGCACCCTCTAGTCTTCAGGGGCTCCTTCTGCCAACCAGGTAAAAATCAAGCTTCCTCCTAATGCTTTCTCACAGCTCGGTAGAGAAGACTGCAAGCACAAAAACTTGAATTCAAATCCTGCCTCAGACTGGTGATACTGGCAAGGCATTTGACCTCATCCTCAGTTTTGTTGTCTGTAGAATGGGGTTAGTGTTGTAGCCTATCTCCCAGGGTTATAATGAGAATGAAGTGAAACCACACGTAAAGAGCTATCCCAGTGCTAGTGAACAGTTAAGCATTTATCTGTTTATGCGTTGTATCCCCTCCAGAAGCCCGGGGTCTTTTCTCGTTTTATGTCCCCATTGCCTAGCGCCACCGTGGCTGGTGCTCCATCAGCCCTTGTCGGCAGGCTTGTTGGATTGGACAGGGAGGGCACTCAGGCACTGTGTGGCACCACCCCCCCCTTCCCAGCCTTGCCACACGCTCTCCCAGCACTGGCTGTCTCCAGCTTCTTTCCTCCCTCATCCTCCTCTCTTATGTTTCTGCTCATTTTTTATCCGCTTAACTCCAGTACCACTTTCCTTCTCAGTCAATAACAATTTTGCCCTTAGGCCTGACCTCGAGCTTTATTTCGTGCTTCTCTGGCTTACTTTTCCTGTGCTAATGTATATTACGCTTATCTGAGTCTTATTTCCTTATTAGACCATGAGTCCCATGAGGGTGGAGACACTGTCTTATTTTGACTCTGGATCTCCTTTAGAAATCAGTGGGCACTTAATAAAGCTGTGTAGAAATGGATGGAGTTGAATTCCTCTGGCTCTGGTTGGAGCAGTGGCTCACGGCATCCCCAAAGCCCTCCCCCTCATGCCATCCTCTTCCAAGCTGGGTTGGGCACCTGCAGAGGCTGCTCTGCCTCACTGCTGCCCTCTAGATGGGCAGGGATGATGGGTGGCCGGGAGGATGGGAACGGGGCAGGCCTCAGGCCTTTGGCAGAGTGGGGCCTGGCTGGAAAACCACAGGATGCTCACCGTCAGATGGCAGAAGGTGAAGTCGAGGAGCCGTGTGATCTGGTTCCCGGCCAGGTAGAGCACCCGCAGGTGGTCCAGGCCCTTGAAGAGGCTGCTGTTGAGCAGGTGGATGCGGTTGCGATTAAGGGCCAACTCCAGTAGTTGCTGTTGGTGGAGGAAGGCACCTGGCTCCAAGGCCCACAGGCTGTTGTTCTGCATGTAGAGGTACTGCAGGCCTGAGAGTGGGGCCAGGTCTGCCTGGTGAATCTGAGTAATGCTGTTGTCCTGCAGGAACACCGTCTGGGGAGGACACACACACACACGCACACACCAGAGTCACGTGTGGGAGCCCTGCTCAGGCTGGGAATGGGGAAGGGTGGCAGTCATTCAGTGTGACGCTCTGGGCCACAGGCTTCAGACCTCATCAGTGAAAGGAGGATAATTTCTGCATGATACAGCTCACAGGACTGTTGTGAGGAAAGCACTTTCCAATAGTCCTGTGGGAATGGGAGTTATTGCCCCGGGGTATTTCCCGGCTGGGTCCCACTTATTCCCCAGAGATCTCTGGGTCCGGTCTGGCCCAGCCCAGCCTAGCCCTTCCCTGGGGAGAGGAGGCTCTGGAGCTCCAGTCCTGTACCTGGGTGATGGGGGGAATCCCCGGCGGGACCTTCTGTAGGCTCAGCGAGCCGCACTCCACAGTCATACTGTAGCAGCGACAGGCGGTGGGGCAGCCCTGGCCCCTGAGCAGCAGGAGGCTCAGGATGGGGAGGAGGCTGGACAGCATGGACTCCCCCAAGGCCATCTTAGAGGAGCTGCCAAAGAGAACAGACAGGCTGTCCCCTCCCATCCCCTGGCCTGCCCTGGGGGCCAGCACCCTCACACACATATACAATCCATCCCCACCCCCCAGGGCGGGGAAAATCCTGGGCCCTTCTCCCATGCTGAACCCCTTTACCTGCTGTGGAGTGCTAAGCTTTCGGGCCTCTAGGTTGTGGTACATAGAGCGTGAGCCTGGGGTCAGGAATTTAAACTTGAGATCCAGTCTAGCCCCTGACCCTTCCAAGCTTTGTGACCCTGGACAAGTCACTTAACTTCATTTTTCACCTCTGTAAAATGGGCCTAATAACACCATCTTCTGCTTAGGGTTATCGTGAGTCTCCAGTGAGATAATATTGGTACAGTGCTGGGCCCGTAGTAGGTACTTAATAAATGCTTGTTCCCTTCCCCCTTCTGCTTCTCTTCTCACACCCAGCCCAGAGCAATTTCCCCTTTGGCTGCAGGCTGAACCCCACAGGTGAGGAGATACCCTCACTGTCAGGGAATAGAGTGATATTTGTAGCTAAAAGAGGTGTCACAGCATCTCATACAACCCACATAGAGTAGGAATCTTTATAATCTGACAAGGCCATTCCAGGTCCTGCTGAAGAACTGGGATTCTTCAAGATTCCCACAGGAACTCAAGGGTCTGGGGAGCCTGGGCAGTCAGGACCCGTGGGACGCGGCTCCGGGACTCATTCCCTGGTCTCCCTTCTCCCCTCGGCCACGGCTGGTGTTGCTGTGATTCCGTCCCTGTCTCTAGCACCATCGAGTCTAGATCTGCCACCTCCCATACCCTTCTTTTGAGGCAGCAATCTTTTCCCCAACCTCCATCCTTCTGTTTGAAGGTCAGAAAGCTTCTAGAGAAACAGATGATTTCCTTAGCTGCTGGAGATGCTTATATTCAGTGACTCCTGGGGCGGTAAAGAGGGCGAACTGAGTAGCAGGTGGATAGAATTTGCCAGATTCCAGCAGGAGGCTCCCCGGGCCACTGTGGGTCTGTACCTGGGCATTGTTTAAGCGCTTGCTAAGAGACTGGCCCCCATGATGAGAAGACTTTCAAAAGGAAGCTTGTGAGAAATGGGGAGTGAAGGAGGTAATGAAGGCACCTCCCTGAGGCACAGAAGGTTAGCGCTGAGATGATTTCTGGCCTCCTCTACTCACTGGGTGACTCAGGTCACAGCAGCTGAGCTCGCCCCAGCTCCCACCCCCATTTTTATAGGGCACTTCTGACTCCTTAGCCATATTTACAACCTGGGGGAGGGTAGGAGAGGAGAGAGATAGAGACACACAGAGACAGCAGTGTGTGAGAGAGGAGAGACAGAGAGAGAGAACAAGAGGAGAGAGTGATAATAATGATAACATTTATTTAACACCTATTACGTGCTAGGTGCTGTGCCAAATGTTTTACGATTGTTATCTTATCTGAGCCTCACAACAGCCCTGGGGAGTGGGTGCTATTATTATTATTTCCATTTTACAAATGAGGAAACTGAGGCAGAGCAGAGGCTGAGTGACATGCCCATGGTCACACAGCTGTCAAGTTCTGAGGCTGAATTTGAACTCGGGTCTTCCTAACTCCAGGAACTTCCTGGCACTCTACTCACTGTACCACTTAGCTACCCCTACAACCATGCTTTTCACCCCATTCCCCTCTGGCTCTAGAATGATTGGCAAATAGGATTGATAAGCCGATGGCCATGATCATACATAAACTGTGGGGAGTGGGAGCAGCACTGTAGGGTTAGAGAAGGACAAATATCCTTACCTACAAAAACCAGGGCCTAGCATAGAGGGATAAGGATAGGGACTGAACCTGGATTTCACTGGTATAAGGAACTTTAAAGTGAGGAAACTCCCTCCACTAATGCAGGTTCCTGACCTTTGTAGCTTAAAGAATTGCCTAGAACACTGAGGCTAAGGACTTAATCCAAGGTCACATAGTGTAAGAAGGGAGACTGGAACCCAGGTCTTCCCGTTTTTGAGAACGACTCTGTAACCTCTGTGCCACGTTGCCTGCCAAATAATACATAAAGAATGCATGCAGGTCGATTTTTTAAAAAGGGAATCGATCTTACTTACAACATCACTAATGTGAAAATATGTTTAATAGGAATGTATATGTATAGCCTATATCAGATTGTGCACCATCTTGGAGAGGGTGGTAGGGAGGGAGGGGAAGAAAAATTTTAAACTCAAAAGCTGATGGAAGTGATTGTTGATAAATCAAAAATTAATTAAAAAATAAAAAGCAAATTGAATCAGTCTGCAAACTTCAGGTCAATGAACTTGGTTTTGATTTGATAAAATTGTAGACCATATTATTAAAGGAGTAGTTAGTAAACATCTAGAAGAAGAAATGGTGATCACAGAGAGTGAGCACAGCTTTATCTGGTCAGGCCAAATTAACATTCCTTCTTCATACAGGATGTCCCAAAATTCCTAGTGCAGTCTCCACTTAAATGGCTTATCCATTAATGAGTTATTAGATTGCTAGGTTAAAGGAACACTGCAGACAAGATTTATCTATTTATTCTATAGAAGAAATCTGGTCTCTAATCACATTTCCTTTTGGTTTAAGTGAAATCCATGCATAGATATAAGCAAAATTAGGAGAAGAAACAAATTGTAGAAGAGGAAGAAATAAAATGCAGTTAAAAGATCATCAATTCAGAGCTGGACAGGACCTTGAAGTTCATCTAGTCTAATCCCCCTTGTTTTTATAAACAAGGAAATGGAGGGCTATAGAACTTAAGGCCCCATAGGTAGTAAGTAGCAGAGGCAGAATCTGAACCCAGGTCCTCAAACTCCAAGTCCAGAGGTCTTTCCACCGAACCCTGCTACCTCATCGGTCATCTTGCCCCCATCCACAGATCAAGAGAAATGTGTCTTCTACTTCTTCTGTGCCTAGTACATATTACAATGCATGTCTTAGATACTCAATAAATATTCCTTGAAGCGAATGACCCACTCTCTGGACTATTTATAACAAATGCTCAATCTCAGCCTAGGCCAGGATGAGGTCTGACCATTCAGTAGCTATGTGGCCTGTCTTATCATCTGATCTCTATGCAGCAGTCTGTAAAGTGGGCTTACCTAGATTTTAGTTAAGAATTTCAGAGAATCACAGAATTGGGAGTTAGAAGGGACCTTAGCAGCCATCTGGTCCAACTCCAGCCTGGAAGGAATCCTGACTATCATCCAGCCTCTGGCTGAAAGAACTCCAAGGAGGCCAAACCCATGACCCCTGGGGGCAGCTTGTTTCACTTTTGCCCAGATCCACGCATTAGGAAGCTGTCCCTGACATCAAGTCTGTATCTCTCACTTTGTAATTTCCACCCGATGCTGTTGGTTCCCCCTTCTTAGTGGCAGCCAGTCAAATACTCAGAGGCAGCTCTCCCGTCTTCTCCTTCTCCCTCCCCCCATATTGCCTTTTCCAGGCTGGTCTTCCTGTGACAAGAAGTTGAGGCCCTTTCCTATCCTGGCTGCCCTCCTCTGAACATTTTCCAACTTATCAACGTCCTTCTTAAACCCCGGCGCCCACAACCGAACACACCATTCCGGCTGCAGCCTGACCAGGGCAGAGGCCCCTGGGATCTTCAGCACCCTGGCCCTGTATAGTGTGCCTCCTTCACGGGACCCAACACACTGCTGACTCATTGACTGCTTGAAGTCTACTGAGATCCCCTGATCGTTTAAAGAACAACTCCTATTTCACCAAGCCACCCCATTCCATCTTGTACCTGTTAAGATGATTTTTAAGGGGGGGGGGGTACTTAAATGGAAGACTTTACATCAAGACTAAATTTTCCTTTTTGCAACGTGCATTTGAGACTCTATTGTCCAGTGTGTTAGCCAAGCTTTGTGTCATCTACAAATTTTATGAGCATGCCATCTATCCCTTTATCCAAATTAATGATTAAAATGTTAAATGAAGCCAAGCACAGATCCCTGGGGTGCTCCACTGCCTCTTCTGCCACTATGACATTGAACCATTAATAAGTCTGAGACTGGCTATCCAACCTGTTCTGAAGCCATTGAATTGTGTGATTGTCTAGTGCCTGTCTCTCTATCTGATCCACAAAAATATTGAAATACTTTATTGGAAGCTTTGCTAAAAATCCAGATAAACTATATCCAGTGCATTCCCTTCATCTCCTAGTTAAGTAATCCTGTCAAAAAAGGAAATGAGGTTAGTCCGGCATGACCCAGATTCCTGCCCATCTTCCTTCCCCACAGTACCCAGGCTGCATCTTCCCTTTCCCTCCACACCAGAGCCTTGTCAGGAGGTTAAATTACATGTGATTTGGGCCAAGAAGGAGCTGCAGCTGTCCAATTAGGCTAAACAGAGCCAGCCTGTCAGCAGGGAAGGGAGACCCTTCACAAACCCTCCAGTCTTCTCTTGACAGTCTATTTTCTTTGCTATCTCAGGCCTCCCCCTTACTTCTCTCTCATCCCCAGGCCTAGGCCCTAGAGCTTGTTTTCCTTGTTTCCTAGTTTTCCATGCTAAGGAGGCCCCAAAGAATATATGAACTCAACTTAAAGGTTCACGAAAAGGACTTCACTGTGTGTTGTTACTAGATTGAAGCATCATTAAAAAGGGGATTGGAAGCCACAGAAAAACTCCCAACATATTGCATTAAACTAGAGCAGGTTTAGACTATGGGAAGGTCTCAGACTAAAAACAAACAGGTAACATCCAAGGTGGAGAAAATCCTGAGCAGAGCAACTCAAATGTTTATGGTATAAAGGGTAGTTATTTGAGGATAGATTCAAAGGATATTGCGTCTACAGCTTGGAAATGGGATGGGATGGGCCTCTGTAAAGTCTGAGTACAAACCAGGAGGACACACCAGGCTTTTTACCATTTAGCCTCCAGCCCTGGCCTCTGGATGGATTCTGCCCTGCCTTCTATGCAGATGTCTCCCAAACTCCTCTTCTGAATCCTTAGCTCCAATCCTATATCAACGCTGTACAATCTACACCTGTTGTACATCTACACCTGGATGACCCATTAGCATCTCTAATTCAATACCTCCAAACAGGAACTCTTATCTTTTACTCTTTCTTCTCTGGGTTTTTTGTGACACTGTTCTTGGGCTTGTACCTATCTGACCACTCCTCAGTCTCCTTTGCTGGGGCACCATCCGAAAAATACCCAGTAATGACGGGGGCACTTAGAAGGCTCTGTCTGTTTCCTCCTCTCTTTTCTCTCTCAATCTCACGTGATTCCCAAGGGTTTAATAATCACCTCTATATAGAAGACTCCCAAATCTATGTATCCAACCCTAGTCTCTCTCTTGAGCTACAGTAACCCACCTCCACCTTCCTATTGGACATTTCAAACTGGATGTCTTAGAGGCATCTCAAACACACTATGTCCCAAACAGAACTCGCCATCTTTCTTCCTTTCTTCATTATTTCTGGAGGGAGCGCCATTATCCTTCCAGTCACCCAAGTCTGCAATCTTGACCTACATCCCTGACCCTAAAAATGCCAATTTTGTCATTTCTACCTTTACAACCTCTTTGACATCCATTCCCCTTCTTTCTCTTTATTTGTACAGCTACCAGCCTAGGTTGGCCCCTCATCACTTCTCAACATGGACTATGACATTGTTCTCCCTACCTCAAGTCACTTCCCACTCCAATCCAGCTTCCACACAAAATGATTTTGCTAAACCACAGTTTTGACCAAGTCATTCCCCTACTCATTGAATGTCAGTGGCTCCCTATAACTTTCAAGATCAAATATAAACTGCTCTGTTTGGCTTTGAAACAGTTTGTAATCTGGCTCCCAAACTACCTTTGCAGTCTTGTTATACATTTGTCCCCTTTCTGAACTCTCTGGTCCAGGCTAACCTTGCTGTTCCTCACACATGACAGACACTGTCTCCTGTCCCTGTGCCTCTGTGTAGGCTGTGCCCATCTCATTCGCTGTCTCCTTACCTTTGATGCCTTCAAAGCTCACCTCCAATGCTACCTTCTACATGAAGCCTTTCCTTACTGCCCCGCCCTGCCCACTCCCAGCCCAAATTATTTCATACACTTTTCGTATATGCGTACTATCCGTACCAACCCACAGTTGCTGTAGAGTAAAGGGGAAGGAGCTGAATCCTCCGGGTCTACACCTTTCTGCTCCCACTGGGCTTCTACCGTCCACCCCCCTCTTCTTTGGTCAGGGGGCCAGAATGGGGTGGGCTGGGGGAGGGAGCATGCTGGATATAAATAACAGTAAGCTCCTTTTAGCTGAGGGGCAAAAAGAAAAAGCCCTCCTAGTCCATTCTTTGCTTGGTTAGAGGGCTTACATAAAGATCAAAGTTCATTAATAAAATCGTCGCAGCCTGGAGACCCCGAGTTAATCCCTGACTGGCGGCCAGAGAGTCTGTGGTATTTTCACTTTCGTCATTTCACTTTTTCTCATGTCTGTGGATATAGGAGGACACACAGTACACCTTGACAACGATTGCTTTTAAAATGAGGAAGAAGCATTTTCACAGAAACAAGGTAGAGATTATAATAGACTTAAAAGAAATAGGAATTGGGGAGTAAAATTCCCGCCATTTGCGGGTACAGAGAAAACGGAGGAGAAAGGAAGGGTAGAAGTACGTCACCAGCTTCATCAGCCTAGGGGCTGGGGGAAGGGAGGTAGGGTGAGGGGGGCGGGGGATGGAGGTAAGGTGGGGGGCGGGGGCGGGGGGGAGGTAGGATGGGAGGCAGAGGAAGGTAGGATGGGGGGCAGGGGGAGGTACGGTGGGCAGTGGTGGGGGCCAGAGTTTAGACCTGCTTTCTCTGCACGTCCCTCCCGCTGCTGCAGGTGCTACAGCCTCCGGCTCCTCTCTTTCCCGACCCTCCCAACGGCCTCGGCTCCAGCCCTCTTCTCTCTCTCTTTTTTTTAATCTTTGTTCTCTTGAACTCTTTTCTTTTTTAATTTTAATTTTTTTAGATTAATTAATTAATTTTCAGTTTTCAACATTTACTTGTATAAGATTTTGGATTCTACATTTCTCCCCTTCCCTTCCCTTCCCTCCCCCAAAACAGCGTGCAATCTGATATAGGCTATACATGTATAATCATATTAAACATATTTCCACATTCGTCATGTTGTGAAAGAAGAATCAGAACAAAGGGGGAAAACCACGAGAAAGAAAAAAACAAACAAATAAAAGAGAAAATGGTATGCTTCGATCTGCATTCAGACTCCAGCTAGCCCTCTTGTCTTGAGTGCCTTGCTTTTCAAAACTCCCATATATGGCTGGGGTCTGATCAAAGACTGTGACAGGCCCCTTTCTTATTGACATGGCTGGCACCACTGGCATTCAGTAACCTGAATCACCTCCATCACCAGTGTGTTGCCCAGTCTTGTCAATTCCATCTCTATAGTATGCCTTCTCTTCCCTCACACCACTGCCCCAGTTCAGGCTCTGATCACCTCCTGCCTCCTGATTCCCAAATTCGACTCCCTGCTCCGGTCTGCTTCTACACAACTTCCAAACTGATAGACCTAAAGCATAGGTCTGGTCACAGCACTCTCCTGTTCTAGAGCTATCAGCGTCCCTCCTTGCTTCTGGTTAAAATAGAAACTCCTCTGTTTATAACTTAAAGCCTTTCAAAATCTGACTCCATGAATAAACCCACACAAATCATTGGCATTTCTATGTATTACTAACAAAGCCCAACAACAAGAGATATAAAGAGAAATTCCATTTAAAGTTACTGTAGACATTATGAAATATTTAGGAGTATACCTGCCAAAACAAACTCAGGAACTATATGAACACAATTACAAAACATGTTTCACACAAATAAAGTCAGATCTAAATAATTGGAAAAATATCAGCTGCTCATAGGTAGGCTGAGCTAATGTAATAAAAATGACAATTCTACCTAAGTTAATTTACTTATTCAGTGCCATACCAATCAAACTACCAAAAATTATTTTATAGAGCTAGAAAAAACAATAACAAAATTCATTTGGAAGAACAAAAGGTCCAGAATATGAAGGGAACTAATGAAAAGAAATGAAAGGGAAGGTGGACTAGCTGTACCAGATCTTAAATTATATTATAAAGCAGCAATCATCAAAACTACTTGGTATTGGCTAAGAAATAGAGTGGTGGGTCAGTGGAATAGGTTAAATATGCAAGACACAACAGTCAATCACTATCGTAATCTACTGTTTGATAAACCCAAAGACTCCAGCTTCTGGGAGAAGAACTCACTATTTAACAAAAACTGCTGGGAAAACTGGAAAACAGTATGACAGAAACTAGGCATAGACCAACATCTTACACCCTATAACAAGATAAAGTCAAAGTAGATATATGATTTAGATATAAAGACTGATACTATAAGCAAACTAGGAGAGCAAGGAATAGGTTACCTATCAGATCTATGGAGAAGGGAAGAATTTATGACCAAATGAGATAGAGAACATTATGAAATGCAAAATGGATGACTTTGATTATATTAAATTGAAAAATTTTTGCACAAACAAAGCCAATGTAATCAAGATTGGAAGGGAAGCAGAAAGCTAGAGAACAATTTACAGCCAGTGTCTCTGATAAAGGCCTCATTTCTCAAATATATAAAGAACTGAGTCAAATTTATAAGAATATAAGTCATTCCCCAATTGATAAATGGTCAAAGGATATGAACAGGCAGTTTTCAGAGGAAGAAATTAAAACTATCTATAGTCATATGAAAGCTCTAAATCACTATTGATTAGAGAAATGCAAATCAAAACAACTCTGAGGTACCACATCACACCTATCAGATTGACCAACATGACAAAACAGGAAAATCATAAATGTTGGAGAAGATGTGGGAGAATTGGAACACGAATGCATTATTAGTGGAGTTGTGAACTGATCCAACCATTCTGGAGAGCAATTTGGAACTATGCCCAAAGGGCTATAAAACTGCATACCCTTTGACCCAGCAATACCACTTCTAGGGCTGTATCCCAAAGAGAGCATAAAAATGGAAAAGGACTCACATGTACAAAAATATTTATAGCAGCTCTTTTTGTGGTGGCAAAGAATTGGAAATTGAGGGGATGCCCATCAACTGGGGAATGGCAGAACAAGTTGTGGTATATAAATGTAACGGAATAGTATTGTGCTATAAGAAATGATGAGCTGGCGGACTTCAGAAAAACCTGGAAAGACTTATGTGAACTGATGCTGAGTGAAATGAGCAGATCCAGGAGAACATTGTATACAGTAACAGCCACACTGTGCAATGACTGACTTTGATAGACTTAGCTCTTCTTAGCAATGCAAGGATCTAAGACAACTCCAAAAGACTCACGATGAAAAATGCTATCTATATCTAGAGAAAGATCTATGGAGTCTGAATGCAGATGGAAGCAGACTATTTGCTTTCCTTTTCTTTTGTTGTTTTGTTTTGTTTCTTCTTTCTCATGATTCCTCCCATTAGTTCTAATACTTCTTTACATCATGGCTAATGTGAAAATATGCTCAATGTGAATGTTTAAGTAGAGCCTATATCAGATTGCATGCCGTCTTGGGGAGGGGGGGAAGAGAAAGAGGAGAAAATTTAAAACTCAAAATCTTATGGAAGTGAATGTTGCAAACTAAAAATTAATTAATTAATTATTGAAAAAAAAATCTGACTCAAACCTATCTTTCCAAACTCACATTACACTGTTCCCAGTCATATACTCCATATTCCTTCTAAAGGAGCCCTTTGCAACAGTCCATTTCCTGCATTTGCCTCTTCTCACAGACTATCCCTGAGGCCTGGTACGTGCTCTCTCTCTTTATTTTTGCCCTTAGGAATCCCTAGCTCCCTTCAAGATTCTGATAGAGTGTTATTTTCTGTAAGAAGCCTTTCCTGACTCCCCTAGTTATTAATACTCCCCCTCCCCAAATGACTTTATTTTATACATATATGGTATTTACTTTTCTGTGTACATGTTGTTGCTGTCCAATTAAGTATTATAGAATGAAGTGTAATGAAGATGAATGTCAAGTACCACAGCTAGGTTCAGAAACCATCAATTGCACAAATATAGGATGTATGACCAGACAAGAACTCCTACGGAAAGAATCTGGAGATTTTAGTGGACAAGATCAATGAGTCAACAGTGTGACATGGCAGCTGAAAAGGGTGCAGTCAGTGGTGTCCAGAATAAGAGGAGCTTGGCAGATCATCTCTAGGGGATTGTGTCCCCTTCAGTAGTGAAGTGTCACTTTCTAGGACAGATATGGAAGAACTGGAACACATCTAAGGGCGAGAAGCTAGAATGGGGAGCAGGCTGAAGGCTTTCCTCCCTCAGAGGATCAGTTGAAGGATGTGGACATGTTCAGATTGAAAGGGTTGGGCTCTCCCTTGGGAGATAATGTTTTTTCCTGCCCAAAAGTCAGGGTTGGGAGGTGATTGGCAAAGGCAGATGTCAGCTCCGTTTAAGAACAAAACTTCCTAACAGTGAAGAGCTGTCCAAAAATGGAATGGAAAAGTGGATTCCTGAAGTTGTGGGCAGAATATAGTGGAGAGAGAGCTTTGGACTTCAAAGCAGGAAGACCTGAATTCAAATACTGCCTCAGGCACTGACATTTACAAGACATAACTTCTAAGAGCCTCAGTTTCTTCATCTGTAGAATGAGGATAACAGTAAAACCCACCTCACACACTTGTGAGGATTAAATGAGATCCTACACACACATATACATATGTTTGTATATACATGCATATCACATACATAAAACACTTGCAGACCTTGAAACATCCTATAATGTGAGCTAACATGATCATTATCACCAGAGGGTTTTGGATGGAGCCTGGATTTTGGGACAAGGATGTTGTGCCACCGGGTGGTATGAGCCAGAAACACTGTCACACACAAAAGGGACCTCTGTGCCTCAAAGTCCAAGCTGTGCTTTGATGGCCTCCCTCAGTTATGGGCTGAGAGGCTGATAGCACTGAGGCACCTGGGGGCACAGTGGAGAGAGCTTTGGGCCTCAAGTCAGGAAGACCTGAGTTCAAATCCAGCTTTAGATACTAGCGGGGTGATCTTGGACTAGCCACTTAGCCTCAGTTTCCTCAACTGTAAAATGGGAGATAATAACAGCATCTAGCTCCAGGGTTGTTGTGAGGGTCAAATAAGATAATATTTAAAGTGTTTAGCATAGTCCCTGGCACCTAGTAGGTGTTTAATATGCTTGTTCCCTTCCTTCCAACCAATTCTTCTGTTCTAACATTCCTCAGATAAAGGACCAAGGGAAGAAAATGCTCTCTGATTTTGAGGAACTTTTAGAGAAGGAAACGTCCTCAGGAAATCTAAAGCTAATTTTCCAGAGTAGCTCATCTGTAACTGCAGCCAGCACTGTGGAAAGCTGGGCCAGAGGTGCTGAAAGACCTTGTTTCAGAGAGGGAACAGGTGAGCGTTAGTGGGATTGTGGAGTTGTTGTTATTGAATTGGATTTAAGTGAGGCAGAGCTGTACAAAGTCTGCAGCCTCAGTCTCTCCTCCAGAACCATCTGGGTCCAGTGGCAAAACTGGTCAGATGGCCCCGGAATCAGTGGGAGACCCTGGTCTTTTTAAGCTAAGGTCTTTCCCAGGTGTCAGTTTGTCTGAGGCAACACCCATTAAGTGATTAAAGGCTAGGTTAGAATTGAGGCAAAAGATGGCCTAGTTTGACTTCCCAAAAGAATCAGTCTGGAAGGGGGAGGCCCTCAGAGTTTCTGGCCAGAACAGAAACAATTTAATTTTGGAGTGAGGGCAGTCACGAAGAGCAAAGGTCTGTATAGTTGGAAGGCCCTGAGGTAATAATAAGCCAGGACTGTTCTGGAGCCAGCTCCTACAGGCTTCTGATGGTTACATTTTCAGCGGTAGCGCTTAGACCCAGGGAACTGACAAACACTGCAAATCAGGTCTTGATTTATTGCTTTGTTCAGACTTATGTGATGGAGAGAAATATTAATAATGCAGATTAAACTTGTTAAACATTTACCAGCATATCCTATTTCCATAGTGCGTTAAGATTTGCAAAGCATTTTACGTATATCTCAGGTGATTCCCACAACAACCATGTTGTGGGAGATGCTATTGTTATCTGCATTTTACAGATGAGGGGATTGAGGCTGAGAGAAAGTAAGTGACTTGCCCAGGGTTATACAGCTAGTAAGTGTCTGAGGCAAGATTTGAACTCAAATCTTCTTGACTCCAAGTCTAGCCTTCCATCCATTGGGTTACCTAGATTCAAGTGTGACAAAGATGCACAGAAGGGCACTGAACATTTCCTGTGACCCGCTGTAGGCTCAGCCCTATCCTCTGTAGTGTAAAAAGACCTGGGCTAGCTGTCCCCTCTTGGGGCCAAGGCACTGCCCCCACCTTTTTCCTCTCTTAAGTAGGAGAGTGGATGAACCCAACTTGATGTACCAGGTCTGTCTCTCTCCCAAGACTACTACCAGGACAGGTTGGTTGGGGCTGAAGCCTCCTCTCCTGCTGGGGTCCCCAGTGAGTTGGGAGCTGGTGAAGTCTCTACCTGTTCTAGCCTCATCCCTTACAGGAGAGACTGGAGAGCAGCACTAGGCCCTTACAAGGCACATTCATGATTGTTTTTTGGATGGGCTTCGGCCACCACTGCAAACCAGCTCCCCTCCACTCTCCAAACCCCCTCTGCTCCCCTGGACAATAGCTAATCCACAGAGGAGTGTGGTGTATGTGTGTGTGTGTGTGAGCATGTGTGTGCATATGTATGTGTGTGAGTGCACATGTATGTGTTCACGAGTGTGTCTGATGAGGTCGTCTGTCCCTTAAGAGCCCCTGAGCGTGGAGCTCTTGGCCACAGGGTTCTTGAACTGGCAACTCTCATTCTCCAGACACACTCTTTCCTCCATACTTTTTCTTTTCTACCTGATGCTTTTCTTCCTGTTTCCTTGGTCCCTACACAGGAAGATTCAGGGACAAAGTTTCACAGTCCTTCCTTCCTTTCATGGCTGAGTGCACCACTGACATAGACTTGTTTTCCCCCCAGATTTCTAATTCATTTTTTTTTGTTCTGGACTTAACAAATACCAAATAAAAGCACATTTCTGTATATGTGGTGGAACAGAAGAAGCTTATACATGAAATTGGGAATCTCTTATGCACGACTTGCTTTTCTTTGTAAGTTTAGAATAAATATAACATGAAACTTTCAAAGCTCTCTTACTTGTCTGTGATTCTTTCTGGTCTGTCTTCTGTTCTTTTCTGTGCATTCTTTAAAAAAGGCAAACAGGTTTTCACAGGCCCTTGTTATGAACTTCTGACTTCATCTGGACAGCCCAGAACAACTGCCTTTGTCTCTTCACTCCTCTAGACCTCCTCTAAAGGAAGTCCTTAAGAGTTGGTTTCTATGGCAGAACCTGCTTTCTCATTACCCATACTATCTGACAGAAAGAGAAGGGGCCAAAGCCCTGAGAGCAGGTCCCTAAAGCTCAAGGAAAGGGCACAGTCCCCAGTGGGGGAAGCCAAGGACCTAAGCCAGCTGCACCATGAAGGGAAGGTCTTCAGGCCCTGCTTAGCCTCCATGGGTTATGGAGGGAGTGGGAATCCCAATGCATTTGATAGAGGAAGCATCTCCATGCTTTGGGTAACCCTCCATGGGACCAGATGGCATCAGTCTTCTATTTCCTTCTCACCACCCATGGCTTAGCCTGTTGCCTATATTCTTGAGGGCAGAAGAGCTCTCCTGGGGCAGGGTCCTAGTGCTGAAGTGGATTTGTAGGAGGATATAGCTGATTCTGTTTTGTTTTGTAGTCAGCAATTTACCCTTGAACTATAGAACCAGCTGCAGCAGTTGGTTTCCTTCTTTGTTCTCTTTACTCCCCTAATTGGTACAAAAGACTTAATTGCTACAAAAGGAAGACTTCAACAGTCCAAGGAATGTTCCCCTCCTATACCATGCCTGACAGGTGATGTATAGTTAGTTCCTTTTAATTTAGTGCAACTATCTGTACTGACAATGACATATCCCTTCTCTATCTCCTATAGCAAGTGATATAGCTTAATGAGAACATTTTTTTAAATAACCTAGTATAAGCAGCCATCTTTTTTGCTTTGTCACATGTAACATATAAATATTGCTAGCTGAATTGTGAATGACACACATTTCTATCAATTGCTAGTGGAGTTTGTCACACTCTGAGTGAGTAAACTGTAGTAAAAGCTGTCTCTGGCTCGTGCTGGCTTATTGGCAGTGGCTAGTCAGTGAATTCATGCAAAAAAGTTTTCTCACAAATAGATCCTATGGAGGAAACACTTTCAATTTCTTAATTAAAAAAACCCTACTGTGTTCCATTTAAATGTATTATAAGTAAAAATTTGTTGTAAAATAAAACTCTACCTGCCTTTAACATAGGTTAGGGTTGGTTAGAAGCAGCTAGATGGCTTAATGGGTAGAGTACTGGGCCTGAAATCAGGAAGACCTAAGTTCAAATTTAGCCTCAAACATTTAACTGTGTTACATTGGGCTAGACACTTTCCTTCTCTTTGCCTAGCAGCTAGATGGCTCAGTGGATAAAGGGCTGGGCCTGGAGTCAAGAAGACCTCAGTTCAAATCCAGCTTCAGATAGTTGTTAACTGTATGATCCTGGGCAAGTCATTTAACATCTGTTTGCCTTAATGCCCTAGAGAAGGAGATTCCAGCATTTTTGTCAAGAAAACCCCATGGACAGTATGGCCCACAGGGTCATGAAGAGTTGGATACAACCAAACAACTGAACAACATGGTCTGGTTAGGGTTCTTGGGATTTTAGAGAACTGCTATGGAACTGCTTGCCTTCTCAATGCTGGAGAGGGAGTAGGGACAGAGGAAGGGAGAGAATTTGGAACTCAAAGTTTTAAAATGAATGTTAAAAAATAAAAATAAATAAAAAAATAAAATGAATGTTAAAAATTGTTTGTATATGTAACTGGGGAAAATAAAAATAAAATACTAAAAGGGAAAAAAGGGAACTTTAGAGAATCTCCATGAAATTTCAGAAAATTTTTATGGTGAGTGCTATTCAAACTCAGAGATAGACCCAGAGCTAGGTAACTAATAAGGATTAGTTAAAAAAAAAGATACTAAACAGTGGCTAGGTATTTGTTATTTCTTTAAATCTTGCTCTAAATTGTATATCACTTTATACAATTTAGAGAATACTTATTACATTGAACAGTTTCAGTAGTTTCATTTTTTATAGAAAAAAATCAGTCTTGAGTGAGAAATGTATTGTACTGAGATGCCTCATTGGGAAACTTGTCCCCCTACTAGCAGCTACGCAAACTCCAGGAATAGAACCTTGGAGATTTAGGGGCCATACCATGAGGGGAGGCCTAATGGGGAGAAAAGGTTTGGGTCCTTGAAAAGTTTGGTGAGAGTTTGGCAGGTTGAAGGAGGCAAGCAGCTCTTATAGTGGGCTCTCAGCCCAGGGGGTCTGGGAAAGAGCAGCGATGGAGCGCTGTCCAGGTAAAGGTTTGTGCACTCCATCCTCGGGTCCTGTCTGCAGGCATGTGCAATCTCACAAGAATGATGATCACCTGGTCCTCTCTTCTGAGCAGTCAGCATTGTTCCCATAAAAGGAGACAGCTGGCTTGTACAGATAAATACAACAGACTGTCTGCCAGTAAATTGCTTTCACAGATCCAATATTCTCTCATATGAGGAGGGGTCCAGTAATACCAGGCCATTCACTGGATCTTGAGTCTCTCCAGTGCATCAAAGCACTGGCCCTTCCTCTCTCACACAGTTTCAGGCTTTCAGATTGAAGCAACAGAACAATTTTTTTTGGTTCTGATCTATTACTCATCAGAAAGCACCTCACAGCTCAGTGCAGTTCAGGAGAAGAGAGTGGGTGATGATGGGAGGAGAGGAGGATGAATTGGGGCAGAGCTGCTGACCATTTAGCACCCTGCAGACAGGACAGCTTTCCAAGGGTGAGCCAGACAAGGTTATAGGGAATAGACACGTGTATGGCGAGTTCTTTCTGCAGCCTGGGTTTCTGTCACCTCTACTAATACTCTCTTCTCTGCCGGACAGGCAGCCCCATGCACTCTTCCAAAGAGGTCACTCCTTCCACAACAAGAAGCCCAAGGGAACAGTACAGCTGCTAGGTTCAAATCCCTTCTGGGCCTGGCAGATGTCAATCTCTGGGGCTGTCACTCTAACTTCTTTCCCTAGCAGGGAATCCACTAATCCTGACTTCTGAGACTGCAAGCTCAGATACAGTCAAGAGCCTCATAATGTCATCTGCTTTGCTGACATGATTTCTGCACAAGGGACCTTTCTGGCTAGATCAGAAAGTACAGTACAGCTTTGGAGTTATGAACCACACAAAGTAATGAGAAAAAATACAGTAGGGTAAGCAAGCCTGCAGGGCTCAGGGGTAAGGTTCCTACCTCACAATACATCTGCTGAACACTCCTCAGCTCTAGATTGCATTTTATAGAGTGTCCCACAGAATTTGAGCATTTAACACTGTCTGGTTGATTATGGCTCTGTGTATGTTGGCCCTATCTCATAAACAGGATTGTTGGCTGGTTGAAAGCAGGGGCTGTCTTATGTTCTGCCTTTCCAAGATAGTTATATGGTCATATGGATGGTTATGGTCTCCAGGATAGGTGGCTTATATGGCCAGAAACACTGGAAGGGCCCAGTGCAGTCCTACGGATTCCTGCTATAAAGGAATTCCTGGCTGAGGTCTCCATCTGACTGACAAAAATGAACATATCTCTTCTCGCTTGGCTTCCTGAGGGATCATTATAACCATGATTCTCCTCTTCTCTAACTTCAAAAGCATCACACAAACCCTTGTAACTCTCATTAAACTGCCCTAGACGCTTCTTCTTGACCTCCCAAACTCTGCCCCCTAAAAATATTTCCTCACAACTCCATAGACCCACAGCCTGAGCAGAAGGAGCCACTATGCACCATAGAGAGGCAGTGGGGTTCTAGTCTCATTTGTTAGGGCAGGGACTCACTGTGTGGGCAGGTAGGTCACTTTTCTGTGGGCCTCAGTTTCCCCATGATGGGATTGGAGTAAACTCTTCCAGCTCTAAAATAAATCCTAGGTTACTAAATAAAATGCAATTCTTGGCCAGCCTGGGAAGGCCTGGAAAAGGAAAGGCTAGACATCTGGGTTGTCCTTAGAGCCAAGGGCTTTTATATGGTGATCTGATATGGCCTTCAGATTCCCCCATGGGCCTCTGGATGAGAGCCTCCAAAGACACAGCAAATTCCTATTACTGAAGAACTCAGGGGAGCAGGTGAGGCTACCATACAGTGCCTGCTGGCTGTCAGGCTGACAGCTTGCTTGCCAGGAGGCTATTTGCCTAGCAGTAGCCATTCCTGTAAATCCAGGCTACATCACTTACATGTCCTGGTTGAGCCTTAGCATCTGAAGGGAACCAGCCTCTGGCACTCTGACTCCACCTACCTTTTCTGAACCAACCATATTTAATTAGTTCCTTGAAGTCCCTAGAACCTTGTGGGTAATTTACTATCCTTTCTCCAGAAACACCTTCAGTCCCAGACCCCTTTGTTTGCTAGCCTAGGATATTTGGCATATCCAAACTTCTGGATGGCCCCTGAGTGGAATACAGGAAAGAGACTTATTGTGTTTGGCTCCTGAGGCCAGAACCAAACACAATAGAAATTGTAAAGAGGAACATTTAGGCGTGGTATACTGAAAGCCTAATAAGAGCTACCCAAAAGTGGACTGTGCTGCCTGGGGAGGTAGAGGGTTCCTTCCCATTGGAGGAATTCAAGCAAAGGTTAAGTGACCACTTATTGGCTATGATGTAGAGGAAATTCTTGTTCAGATACAAGTTGGAGTAAATGGCCTCTGGGATCCTTCCAATTCTTAGATTCTAAAGGACACACAAAAGGGGCCACTGGCCAAAAGCCCCACCTCTCTTAGTCACACATCTACTAAAAGCTGCTTGGACACAAAATCCAGGGCATATGTATAGTAGCAGCCCATCAGGACACCTAATGGACTCCTGAGATAATCCCTGGGGATCAAAGCCTGCTGCCTGACCATCCTGCAGGGCTGGGAAGATGAAGAAGCCATAGAAGACTGAGCACATAAAGCCTGGTGTTACTGACTACTCATTCATTCACTCCATTCATTCAGTCATTCATTCAACATTTCTTAAGAACCTACTATGTGTCACCCACTGTGCTGGGAAGGGATAGGGAGGGATGCTTGTGCCCAGATTACAAGCATAGCTCTCTTTTCCAAAGGGCTTGAAGGGTAACTGGGAGGTAGCTTTGCCCGAATGGCTTCCTGCACCTGATTCTTGTGCCAGGGGCAGCCATCCCCTCTTGCCTACATTTAGCTTTATTAAGGATTGACTCAGCTAGGGAAAAGCTGCCCAAAGTATAAAGGTTGAGTGGGGTTACAACAGCTAGGAAATAGACCCAGGATAGATGGCTGCCCAGGGGACCAGGGTCAGATTACCAGGAGCAGGAGGAGGGTAGTCAGAGGACAAGTGTTTAGATCAGAGGTGACAGCCCGGCAGGGAGTTGGGGAACACAGGGGGATGGGAAACTGGGTAGGTGCCCAGGGAACCAGGGCCAGGCAAGAGAGCTTGAGTCGTTCCCAGAGGTGGGGGTGTGAGAATCTCAGACTGCCGGAAGACTGACCTTGGGCTGGTCTTCCTGGGCGCTGCCCTGGAGCCTAGCGGTCCTCGCAGGGGCCTGGGGAATGCTGACACCCTTCCCCCCTCCAAGCTTACCCTTGAGGTGCACTGCCTTCCCTCCCTAGAGCCCTCCCGACCCCCGACCCCTCACCTGACGGGTCCCCCGGCGAGCGCCTCCCGCCATGGTCCCGCGGCACCTCGGCCCGGGGGGGCGGGGTGGGCAGAACCGGACCAGACAGGACTGGACGGGGCAAAAGAAGGAGGACGTGGGCCCGGCAGACCAGACGCAGACTGGTCCAGGGGGAGCGGGTCGGGCCAAGCTCCCAAAGGCCCGAGCCGTTGCGCGTGTCTGCGCGTGTCGTGCGTGTGAATTGCTACGGAGGGGAGGGCGCCCAACGTTCGGAGCGCGTGCGGGTAGGAGGCCAGCGCGCCTTTCCAGGCTCGTCCACCCCTCCCCCTTTCTTATCCTCGCCCCAAGCTCCCCCTTTCCCTCACCTCTGGTCCAATCTTTTCAAGTCTTGAGCCCCCCGTGGGCGGCATCAAGGGTTCGACAGGCCAATCGCAAGCCCGCCTCGTGATGTCAGGGCCACGGGGGTGGGGGCCCTCTCTCTTTAACTCTTCCCACACTCCGTTGGGGTGAGGGGAGTCACTAAAGGGATCCCGATCTCTCTCCCTTTCCCTTTCCTCACTAGGGAGCTTTCCTCCAGCCATGTGACTGGGGTGCCCAGACAGATCCTGGGGAGGTGGGGAGGAAGACGAAAGGAGGTTTTCTGTGTGTGAAGAGTCTCTGAGGAGGAGAGTTATCTCTCATGGCCACATCCGAGAGGGCTAGGATGGCCACAGCTACAGCTTCTCCAACAGATCACTCAGTAAACTGCAAATTCCTTTAGAAATTGGAGCCACTGTCACAATAATATGGGGGCCCGGTTGGCAGGGAGACTAGGTCAGGGGCTTTGAGAGCCACATCAGAACTAGGCTTCCCCAACAGCAGGTGTTCAAGTCTTGCATTTCAGGCCTAATACTTACTGACTGGGAAGTCATCAGCACCAAGGACAGCACCACTGCTGCTGCGTGGAGCATGACGACCACTACTAAAGTGTGTGAAGTTGAATTGAGTGTTGGGGAGAAATGAGTGTCTCAGGAAATGGGACCGATGGGTCTTGGATTTTGGGGGCCTCCCTTCTCCTCTGTAGATCTCACTGTCAAAGCTTGACAAAAAATTCAGAGGGAGGAGGAAAAAGAGAGGAAACATGCAGAGGCTACCTCCATAGATGTGATCCAATGATCCAACTATTGTAAAAGATATGTAGAGAAACACTTATGCGGCTACATAAAACAGTGTATACATGTTTGGATACATGCATTTACACAGATGTGCAGATACAAAAATAAGGCTACAAATGTGCCCATAGTGCATACACTGCCTCCTGCAAAGATTGTTGTGAAGAATAAAAGCATTTTTATGTTTACAAAGAACTTTCTTCACAACAGTTCTATATGGCAAGTAGAACAAATATTATTTTTTCACATTTTACAGATGAGGGAACTGAGGCTTAGAGATGGCAAGTCACTTGCCCCAAGGTCATATAGCTAGTGACAGAACTGAGACTAGAATCCAGGTCATAGAAATATAGATTTGGAGCTGGAAGAGACCTTGGAGATTATTAGGTCTAACTTCCTTATTTTAAAGATTGGAAACTGAGACCCAAAGAGGCTGAATAACTTGTCCAATGTCACAGAGATAGGAAATAGCAGAGCCAGGATTTGAAACCAGATCTTTTGATTTCACATCCAGCACTCTTTCTACTGAATCAGCAGATTTTCAAAATAAAATTTATTTTTTTCTATTAACAAAAATCTATCTTTCCCATTTCTTCCTCCCATTAGAAAAAAGAACCCTTGTGATTACTATTCAGTCAAAAAAACCCAACCAAATTCCCACATTGACCACATTTAAAAAACAAACAAACAAACAAACCTGTCTCATTCTATATCCTGAGTCCATTACCTCTCAGTCAGGAGATTGGTAGCAAGCTTTGGAATAATGGCTGGTCATTGCATTGATCAGAGCTCTTAAGTCTTTCAAAGTTGTTTCATTTTACAGTTAATGTGTAAACTGTTCATTCTGCTCACTGCATCAGATCATGCAAGTTGGCCTAGGTTTCACTGAAACTACCCCTTTCATAATTTCTTGTTGTGCAATTCCATCACATTCATATACCATAATTTATTGAGCCATTTCTCAATTGATAGGCACCCCCTTAGTCTCCAGTTGCCACAAAAAGAACTGCTATGTTTTTGTAACAAAAAAGTCTTTTTCCTCTTTCTTTGATTTCTTTGGGGTATTGGACCTAGCATTGATATTTCTGGGTCAAGGGGTATTCGGGTTAGTGACTTTTCAAGCATAGTTCCAAATTGCTTTCTAAAATAGTTAAACTATTTCATAGCTTCATCCCAGTTACCTGCTTCCTTTTTAATTTTAGGTGCAATGGTTGCACAAAAACTTCTAAATAACTGTCAATCTTATTTTCTCCATCCTTTCTATCCCTTGTTGGGTCAGTTAACTTCCTATTCATAGATCCTTGCTCCACTGATTTATGTCACCCTTTATGTCTAAGTCACATACCCATTTTGAGCTTATCTTGTGAAATGTTGGTCTATCCTAGTTCCTGCCAGACTATATTTCATTTTTTCCAACAATTTTTTGTTGAATAGTGAACCCTTGGCTCAGGAATTGGGGTCCTTAGGTTTATGAAACCCTATGGACTGTATTCATTTGCTTCCCTTTGTTGTGAATCTAATCAACTTCACTGATTAATTTATTGGTGAATACTAAATCATTTTGAGAATTACTGCTGTATAGTATATTTTGGGATCTGGTACAGCTAGCTTCTTTCCCACTTTTTTTCTTTTCCATAATTTCCCTTGAGATTCTTGACTTTTTGTTCTTCCAGATGAATTGTGATTTTTTCCTAGCTCTATAAAGTAGCCTTTGACAGCTTGACTGATGGCATTAAGTAAATTAATTTAAGTATTATTGTCATTTTTATTATGACTACTCATGAACAACTAATATTTCTCCAATTATTTAGTATTTATTTCTACAAATAGTACTTTGTAATTGTATTTATATAGTTTTTATGTGTCTTGGTAGGTAGACTCCCAGTAGTTATCTTAAATGGAATTTATTTCTTCTTACTGGGTTTCCTTGGTAATATACACATATCAGTTGATTGTAAGGTCTACAAAGCCATGGGCTGGTTTTCATATTTGTATCCCTAGCACCTAGTCTTGCTCATAGCAGTTATTTAGTTTGTTGGATTGAAAAAAAAATTAATTGTACCATCTTCTTGTCCTTCTGTATGGAGTTCTACCTCTGTTTCTAAGGCTTTCCCCACTAAACTAGTGCTCTGTAAACTGTAAAGTGCTATATAAATTAGTGTTTTAAGAGGCACTCTGGTGTGGTGAAAAAAACAATGGACTTGAGAGTCAAGCCCTTAGGAGTTATAAGGCTGTAAGTTACTTTCCTCCAAGATTCTTTGTTTCCTCATCTGTAAAATGAGGAAAATATTTTCATACTTCCCCTAAAGCCCTCCTCCTATGACTCCTCATGGCATGAAGGTGACCAGATTCTCTGCCAGAGGTGTACAAATTCTGGAAAGTTTTGATAAGCTAGAAAGACTCTGAGTACAGTTGTGGTGATCGAACTATGTGCCTGCTCTTTGAGCACCAGTCTGTGTGCTGAAGTTCATTAGATAGTTGGCCACTGAGGGATGAATTTTTTGATCTTGGCAAATTATGAAGAACCATTTACTGAGATGTGGAAATGAATGCAATCTCTCTTGGTGACAGGAGGACCAACTAGATGACTGACTCTAGCAGTCTGAATATTCCAATAGCCATAGTTCTTTCCCCAAAAATCTCCCATTAAAAAAGCATTAGTGAATAGATCCTTGAAATACTGGAGCAACTAATATTTGTATTTCCTCTCACCAGGGTTTATCGATTGTGAGGAAAATGCCAAATAAGCAAGAGCTGTTGTTCTCATATGCTGATGGAAAGTGTACAGAGGGGTATGCATGTGTATATTATGACAGAACTCACAGCCCTGAAAGGAGCTATATTGATATTGATATCATATTGATATGCATATGGGTGAATGAGTTTCTGCTAGACTAGCTGTGGGCTTAGGTATCTATACAACCAGCTTAATTCTATAGTGTCTTCCACTCTCAAATCCTGTCTCCCCTCGCTTTCTCACACCCAGATAAACCCCAACTGTGGATTACTTCCATCATAGACAACTTTGTTATTTAATCTCAACTGGGCTCATACATAACAAGGCAAAAATCACTCCTTCCCAATTTGCTACCCCACTCTCCATAACAACTGTCCTAAACCTCTTCTCTATTTCCCTCATTTCCCACACCATGTCATTCCTTCACCCTCTCAGCTAAAGTCCTCACCTTAGAATTTACATTCCTTCCCTTCTAAAAAAACAGCTGTTTGTCTCAAGCACCCTATTCTCACAACCACTTGGAAACACCTTCTGATATTTCTTGCTTTACTTCAATCTCTGATGAAGAGCTGGTCCTTTTTCATATTAAGACCAAGACTTCCACAGGTAACATTGATACCATTCCTTCCTATTTTCTGCAGAAAACTGTCCCCCACTTTCATCCCCCCCATCTTCAATCACTCCCTACTAGTTCTTTATTTATAAATATACCCAGTCCCCATTCTCAAAAATCCCTTACTAGATCCCACTCTCCCTGCTGCATTCCTCTCCTTTTCTCAACCAAACTCTTCAAAACTACCCATCATTTGTTTCCCCAATTTCCTCTCCTGTCTCTTCTAAACCATCACACAATTAAAACTGCTCTCCAAAGTTACCAATACTTCCTTAAACCAAAGAGTCGAACCTAAGAGCCTCCTCTTAATCCTCACCTTTTCTTGACCTCTGTTGCATCTGACAGTTTACTACCATCTCTTCTTCATGGATTCTCTTCTCTCTGGGCTTTTGGGACATTGCCCTCTCCCGGTTCTCCTACCTGCCTAACAACTCAGTCTTCTTGGCTGGACAATCATCATTTATGTCATAGCCACTGTGGGTGTACCACATAATTGTCCTGGGCCTTCTCTTTTCTTTCTATACTTTCACTTGGTGTCCTCATCTGATCAAATGAGATAGAATATGCAAAACTTTCAAGTACTATGTAGATGCTATTATATTAGGTTCATAGGTTCAAGTATCATCTTGGGACAGCTAGGTGGCACAGTGGATAGAATTCCAGCCTTGGAGTCAGGAGGACCTGAGTTCAAATCTGGCCTCAGACACATGATACTCATTAGCTGTGTGACCCTGGGCAAGTCACTTAACCCCGATTGCCTCAGGAAAAGAAAAAAAAAAAGAAAGTATCATCTCTACAAAGATATATCCAGCCCAAGTCTCTCCACTCCTTTTCCTCATTTCTGATTTCTATCAATGGCACCATCATTCTTCCAATTACTGAGGTATGTAACCTCAGGCTATGTACTCAATTGACTGCCAAATCATGTAATTTCTAGTTCCACAACATATCTTGGATACAGTATCTTCCTTTTATTCACACAACCATTCCTCCCAAAACTACTTTGTATTTATTTCATATGTATTCTGACTATACTTATAAATGTATATACATGTCTTTCCCACTGCTCCTTGAGGGCAGGGACTATTTCAGTATTGTCTTTGCATCCCTAGCACATGGCAAAAATGCCTGGCACAGCAATCAGTGTTTTGGGGAAGGAGGGAGGGCATTGGGGTAATCAGGAGAGACTTAATGTTGATTAGTAAGCTCCATGAGAGGAAAGCTGTCATTCTTTTTAATGTTTGCATCTTTAGTACTCAGAACAGGACTTGGGGCAGCTAGGTGGTGCAGTGGATAGAGCACTGACCCTGGATTCAGGAGGACCTGAGTTCAAATCTGGTCTCAGACCAGACACTTGACACTTAGTAGCTGTGTGACCCTAGGCAAGTCACTTAACCCCAACTGCCTCACAGAAAAAAAAAAAAAGAACAGGACTTAGCATGTAGTAGTCACAATGTTTCTTCATTAAACAGAATTCAAGTGTCTAAAGTGTGGAGCCCGAGATGCCACCACCTTCAGGAAGCTGTGGGAGAGGCCCGTGGTGATTACATGAGGACAGGTGGGGAAGAAGGCACTTTCCTTTACGGCCTTGCCATTCAACCCTTCTCTCAGTTCCCTGGCATAGTGCAGCAGCAGGACTCTTCAGCCTTACATCTCACAACTCCCCAATGCTGGGAGAATTCCCTTGTTCTAACTTTTCTACCCTACCCTGCCCCCCTTTCCCTTGTTTATTAGTGAACTTTACCAGCCTCAGTCACAAAAAGGCAATAAGCATATCATAAGAAGGTCTTTCTCTTAATCCTTGTTAAGGAACCTTTAGCTCCAGAACCTCTCTTTGCTAAGGCTCTCCTCCCATTGCCCTTCCCAGCACCAGCAACCTCCAGGCCTTAGGAGGGTCATATCCCTGAGGATTACTATCTGCTGTAGTTTGAACCTACATCTTCTTGATGTCCACATCCCTGGGGCAGAGCAAGCAATTCAGACAACAGGTGAAGAAAGGGGTACAATGATTCAGGGCTCACAGGATTCAGGAAATAGGGATGCAAGGTCCATGGTTAGGGGGTATTTCTGGCCTTGCCACAAGATATGGGTGGGCAGTATGGCCCCTCCTGGTGGATACTGGAAGCAGGTGCTGAGCTCAAAGGCCAGGGAGGAGCGGATCAGCCCCACACCACCAGCCAGCTTGGGTGCTGGATGATAGAGTCGTCCGTTGGCGGGAAGGGGCAGCAGTCGAGCAGGTTCAAAGGGTACAGCCAGGGCCTCCCCCCCTCCACTATAGGAGAGGCGAGCTGGCCCTAGGCCATCTGCCAGCAGGTGTGTGAAGACCACAGGCAGGTCGTCACAGCGCACAAAGTTGCGTTCATTGCCACAATGTGAGACAAAGGGAAAGGTATCTTCATATCGACCACTTTGGTTCTTCCTCAGGCGGGAGAAGAAGAAGACCAGGAACTTCCGGTCTGCAGGGTAGAGGATGTACGGATTAGAAATCCCCCAAATGGCAGAGAGACAGTCACAAAATCAAAAAATACTGATGATCTAGTCCTACCCCCTTATCTTACGTTTGTTGAAACTAAAGCCCAGGGTGGGGAAGAGACACATCCGAGACCATATGGCTGAGTCTTGGGGTGGGGTGGTGATGGAGGAAAGGGAGGGACAAGGGGCCTGGGGAAGGCTTTTGGATACTGGGAGAGATCCCCATTATTACTGAAGCCTGTGCTGCCCAAAGGACAGCCTATGTGCTGTAGAGGAAATCTGGATGTAGAGGACCTGGATTTGAATTCTGTCTCTCGTGTAACATGTGTAACTTTGGGCAAGGCACTTAACCCTTCAGAACCTCAATTTTCTCCTCTGTAAAATGAGGTGTTTGGACTACAAGAGCCAAGGTTCCTTAAAGCTCTAAAACCTATCATGGTCAGTCATGCGCGGTCTTTTCCCTATACAATTCCTTCTCAGGCAGGGGATGCTCTCAGGTAGCCAATGTAATTAATTCTCCCATTTCAGGCAAACACAAGGCCAGGGAGGGGCGGGAATGAGGGAGGCAAGTTTCCTGAGATTCATCTCCCTTGGAAGAGACCCTGACAAGACCAGGTCTAGCATTCATTAATGCTGATAGTTGGGGAGCTCACTACTCATCAGGAGAAGAGAAAAGGAGCAGCAAAGGGAGCAGAAGTCCTGGGAAGGGACCTGGGCTCACTTATGGGCTAGCTGGATGTCAGTGTCCTGATGTATAAGCTTGGGCTCAGGGAGGGCTGGGAGCAGGTAGGTAGTACCTTTGAAGCAGGTGATGAAATTCTTCACTTTAGCATCATCCAGGAAAAGCTGCAGGACATGGGCAGGGAAGAGAGAGACAAAGAGAGGGATAAGAGCTGGACCCCTCCCATCCTAGGGAGACAGGGTGGTGGTGATCCAGGAGGGTGTGCATTGTGCATGGGTAAGCATGATTTAGCCAAGCATACATTCATGTCTTAGTATTTGTGTGTAAATGTGCCTGTATCCCCTTGGTTTTTGCAATACTATTTTATTGCCTTTTCAGGCCTTGCTGCTCATGCCCCATGGAGGCAGGATAGCATTTTTATATTTTCATCTCCAGTGCCTATGGACTAGCAGATGAATATTTCAAGGAGCTCCATGATCATGTTTATGTGGTATTCTGTCCCCTGATGCAGATTACAACACACCTGCACCTTCTCATCCAGTCATTTTGTGTGTGTGTGTGTGTGTGTGTGTGTGTGTGTGTGTGTGTGTGTGTATACCGAGAGATCCTCCATAGGGGAGCCATCCTAGGTAGTGGACACTTTCCTATAGATGTTTTGATATTTTATGGGTACTCTCTGTTATCTCTCATTATTGAGACATGATCATCCTATCTCCTTTTGCTAATGACACATTTCTCTTTTCTTGGATGTCATCCCTTTATACCATTTCTTGTACATAGATCCTGTTGGGAATATTCTGAAGCGTACTTACATGTGTCATGTGCTACTCTGTGTCAATTAATCTCATTGCTCTTTGATTCTTCAGAAATTTTGGTGTTCCAAGATTCTCAATCATACGGAGAACCCTGGTGTTAAAAAGATGGTTTTATGTGCGGGAGGAAGCAACTTGAAACCATTACAAGTTCCATATGCATTTCCCAAATGCAACTCAATCCATTCTCATACTATTATGTAATTCTGGATCTAGCTCTATAGCACCTGTCCAAGATATATGGGATGATGGGCTAACTCAGAGCTAATCGCAGGTCATAGTCTGAACAAGTCATTTTATTACCATTTGGTGATTCTAGGACAGGTTGTTAGGCTGATCTCTTTTTCATGGGTTTCCTTGAGAAGACCCTGTCATATTCTGGAGGACTGACCCTGCCAGCGACAACCTTGCAGACAGAGAAGGCATTTGGTAAGCACAGATCTCTGGTGCTCGATAAGCGTGGGTGAAACTGAACTGTATGAGCAACTGGTTTATGAGCATCTGCAGGGAGCTGTAATGCACACATCTGTGTAAGTAACGAATGCTTCCATCCAGGACACACGGGAATGGGTGTCATGCAAGTGTGTGTACGTACAGACAGACAGACACACACACACACACACTCTGCACTTCGGCCCGGCCCCTCCCTCCTTAGCTCCTCCCCCTTCGCCACCATTCCCCTCCCTCCTCCCCCCTCCTTCCCCGCCCGCTCACCTGCCCTTGATGGTTAACGTAGTAGAAATACTCGCGGGTCTTCGGGTCGGGGCTCTGGCCCTGGGTGTAGGAGGGGCCCTCGCCGCTGGCCGCCCGAGCCCCGACCCCGCGAGAAAGGGCCAAGGGCAGGGCCCCCGCTCGCAGCCTGAGGCGGGCGCTCACCGCCAACATCCTCCCTGTGCCCGACCCGAGTCCGATGAGGCTCGGCCTCCCGAGCCGGAAGTTACGGCCGGTCACGGACGGGGGCGGGGTGCGGCGTTTTGGGAACACTGGTCTCCCGGCAGCTGACACCCGTTAGTCTGGGGTTCCGGGGAGGAGGAGGGAAGGAGGGGACAAGGGCCGTGGAGCATGGTGCAGGGGAGACAAGTCTTTGTTACTCTTACTTGAAGCCCAAGGACCTTAGTTTGCACCGTGACTTGGGCTAGTCTCTGTTGGGAATATTCTGAAGCCTGTTTACACCTGTCATGTGTCACTCAATTAATCTCGTTGCTCTTTAATTTGGTTCTTAGAAATTAATGGTGTTTCAATATTAAGCTCTCTGGGCCTGAATTTCCTCCTTTATAAAACGGAGGTGGGTGGGGGGTATAGTCATTTGGCATTTATTAAATGTGGCAGGCAGAGTAGAGGACCTAAGAGGTGCCTTCTAACTGCAAATCTATGATCCTCTGAGTGTGACCAAATCTTTTTCACTCCCTGGGGAAGTGGTGATTTCTGGGTCCTGGGGTCCCAGATTCCTGATACGTTCCACCATGGCACCATGGGCCTCTGATCTTCTGGAATGTCTATTGTACCCTTCCTCCCTTTGGCCTCCTCGCCCTCCCTGCCCCACCCTCCCCTACCACACACATCATAGATAACAGAAAACGTAAGTCTTAACTAGTAGGGAACAATTATTTAGTTCATAAGCCTCACTAAGGTGTTTGAACTAGATGATCTCTTAGGTGCCAGTCTATGATCATATGATCTTTTACAGATGAAGAAACTGAGGCCCAGAGGGGCAGAAACTTTGTGCATGGTTATATAGCTAGTGGCAGAGCTAGGACTCCAGGTCTTCTGATTCCTTATCTTGAGCTTTTTTCATTATATCATTTTCTCCTTTGCTCTAGTTTCTGGTAAGAAACTTCTCACCAAGACCGACTCTTTTATAAGCATCCTTAGTAACATTTTCTCCCTTCTCCAGCAAATCACTTCCACTATATCCTCATCTCTAATCTCCAATTTCCCTACTAGTTCCTGCCCCGCTGTGCGCATGTGTGCGCATCTGTGTGTGTGTGTGTGTGTGTGTATCCTCTCTTGAAGCTAGATGGCTCAGTGTATACAGCACTAGGCCTCGGGTCAGGAAGACCTGAGTTCACATGTGGCCTGATATTTACTACATGTGTGATCCATGGCAAGTCACTTAATTTCTGTTTGCTTTAATCCCCTGGAGAAGGAAATGGCAAACATTCCAGTATCTTTGCCCAAAAAAACCCCATGAAAAGTACAGTCCACGGGGTGACTAGGAGTTGGGCATAACTAACTCGACTGAACAACAAAGATCATTTCATCTCCCTCTATTACCTTACGCCTCTTCTTTCTTCAGCCAAAGTCCTTGCAAAAGCTGCCTACATTTGGTGCCTCCACCCCTTTCTAATCTGGCTTCTAACCTCACCACTTCACTGAAACTGCTCTCCACAAAGTGAATAAGGATCTCCTAATGCCAGATCTCAAGTCTTCATCCTGCTTGACCTCTCAGCTGTATCCGACACTTTTTACTGCCCTCTCTTCATGGATACTCTCTCCTCTATGGCTTTTTCGGATAACCCTCGATCCTGGTTCTTCTCTTACCTGTCTGACAACTCCTCCTCTTCATTTTCCTGTCTTCCGTGCCTGGAATGTACTCCCTCCTCACTTTTGTTTCTAGGAAATAAACCATGATTTCCTTCAAGATTCAGTGCAAGGGCCACCTTCTTCATGAAGTCTTTCCTGTCTACTTTTGTATCCTCAGTGCTGAGCACAGTAAACACTCAATAAATGCTTATTGATTGACTGATATTTTATACCCCCCCCATCACATCACTTCTCCCTGCCTCCACAATCTTCTTTCTAAGCCCAGCCTCTCTTCTAGTGTCACTGCCCTGGGCTAAGGCTTTGGCTGGCTGCCAAGAAGGGGACCCAAGGCATTCACAATCCTGGTAGTCGGTATTTCTTCTTAACTTGGGAAGAGAGGAAGCTAATGGGAGAACAAGAATGGAGAGTGAGTTTTTTTTCCATTCTTACAGGGGGAACTTTTAAAGTTTTCCAGAGGGGAGGGGTGGAGTCTTCCCTTGAGACATAGAACTGAGGTGCAAACATGTCCACCTTTGGTAGTAACATTAGTTACTTCTTTAAACTTAAGACTCCAAGAGAGACAGGTGAACTCTATAGGGACTAGAGGAGAGTTTTGACTCTGTTTTTTAATCTGGGGTTCTCACTTTGGTTGCCACAAGGTTGAGGAAAAAGAGGAACTGGTAGTCTTTATCTCCCTTCCCTTGCCTTTCTTCAGCTGTGTGAGACTGGACTGTGTTTAAATTGTGTTCTTTTATTCTGCTAAAAACTGAGTCTGATGAATAATCTTATTTCTCATTAACACCTATGGTTGACCCTGCCTTTATATTTCCTGGCGTTCCCTTTGTTTGGAGCATGAGGGAACAGAATAGCTCTGGAAGCTAGAGAGACCTTTACAAATTCAGGGCTGGGCTTTCAGGAGGTTTTCTTTTTTGATTTTGCTTTTGCTAACTGGTGGCATAATCACAAGCCATTTCATAAATACCCTTCTAAGGGCAGAAATCACCACAAACCAGAGCCCTCTGAAAATCTGTCTCAGCAGACATACCCAATCCATTTCCTAAAGCCTGTAATTTTCTGTATCATGATACACCACAGTATAGTCTACTAGTAGAAAGAGTATTTGACTGAAGGTCAGAAAACCTGATTTTGAATCATTACTTTTTGTTACTAGCTCTTTGACCTTGGGCCTCAGTTTACTCATCTGTTAAAAAGCAGGCTGGATTTAATCTCTAAAATTACTTCAATCTTTAAAATTACTTAGAAGAACCTATGAACCTTTGACTTGTGTGTAGTACATTCCTGGCACTCTAGAGTTTCCCTGACTTTGCCTCTAATGATGGCTCTTTTGAGCTTCCTGTCTTGGTTATGACTGAGGGGAACATGTTCCAATTGGAAATCCCATAGGAGCCCCACTTGGAGAGTTACTCTTTTCCCAACACTCCTCTTTCTGATGCTGTGACTAAAGGCACACTTGTAATACTGCTCTTAAAAGGTGGCCACCCTCTATTGCCCATCAGCTCCCAAGGGTTTAAATATTTCTATGCAGATGACACAGATCTACACATCTAGTCCCAGTCTCTCTTCTGAGCTTCAGTCCTGCATCACAAATTAGCTATTAGACATTTCAGAATAATGCCCCTGAGATAGCTTAAACTCAACAAATTCAGCCCTGAACTCATTACCTTTTCCTGCAAATTCTCCTGTCTTCCAAACTTTCCAATTTCTGTCCAAGGTATCGCTATCCTTCTAGTCTTCCAGGTTCACCACAGCATTTTCTAGGACTCTACATTTTCCCTCATCTCACACATCCAAATTGTCAATCTTGCTGTTTCTACCTTCGCAACATCTTTCCTATCTGACCCCAATCACAGTTACCACTGTAGTTCAGACTCTCAACTCTTGCACAAATGACCACAATAGCCTCCTAATTGTTCTCCTTGCCTCAGGTCTCTGGACTTGATGTGCTCCTGTTTATCCTACACATTGCTGCCAAAATCATTTCCCTTAAGCTCAGATCTGTGTCATCCCCTTAGTCAATCAACTCTAGAAGATTCCTATTGCCTCTGGGATAAAATACACATCACTGTTTAGCTTTTAAAGCCCTAGACAACCTGGGCCCAATGCATCTTTCCAGTCTCATTAGATATAACTTGCTTGCACTCTTGATCCAGCCAAACTGGCCAAAAACACTCCACCCCCCAGCTCTATACCTTCTTACTGGCAATCCTCCATGCCTGGAATGCACTTTTTCTTTCCCCTGCCTGGTAGAATTCACTTCTTTTGTGAAGATGGAAGTCAAGGATCTCTGCATGAGGACTTTCCTGATTCCCCAAATGCTAGTGCCCTCCCCACCAAATTACTTGGTATATTACATTTCTCACCCCGGACCATACACCTCTTCCATTCCAGGCCTTTTTTCCTACTGGAGAATTCCTCCCTGTGCTTTTGTTTGGAGTAGGAACCCAGACTTGCTGACCTCTATTCCCCTCCCACATTGAGATGCAGGGTAAGTGAGGAGTTAACTATCTAGGGACTTTGAGTTCTTTTACTGATGGGAGGGGCCCCCAACCCTAGGGTACTGCTACTGATCTGGAACATATAAGTCTCTAAGCTAAGTAGGGAGTTAGCACAGGTGAGGGGTGCTTGGCTCTTGACAACCATGAATGCTGTTCCCTTAAGGGAAAGGAGGGAGGCAGGACCCTTCTAGCAACCACGAGTTCTTCCTTTGTGGGTCTGTCACCTCTGGTAGTACTCTTAAGTTGGGAGAACTGTATGGCTCCTTGGAGAAGGGTGGAGGTCCACAGGAGAAAGAGTAGTTGTCTTGACTCTTTATGGGATCTGGTGCAAGTCTGAATTTTTTTATTTTTGTTGGATTAAACTAGATCTGTGTCCTCTTTATGATGTATTGTTAGCCTGAGGGTCATGAAGGCCTTTTCTTTTCCTTTTCTTTTTTTGTGGAGACCTTGACAAGAGCCAAATTCTGGGTGGGTGCAAAGCTGTTGAGATATATTATTGATAAACCACCAAGAATGAATCTGGTTCATCTGAATAAACCATATTTACATAGCTTATGAAAATTTACAAAGTATCATAGTGGAAAGACTGCTGGAATTACAGCACTGTGTTCAAATTCTGGCTTCAACACTTGGTAGTTATGTGACCTTGAGCAAGTCCCTTCCTTTTCTGAGCCTCAATTTCCCCTTTTAAAAAAGAAATAATACCTGTATTCACCTAGTTCACAGAACTATGAGTTGTTATTGTAGAAGTGATGAATTTGTAGTCAAAGGGCCTCTGCCAGAAACCTGGCCTTGCCAGGGACTACCTGTGTGTAACCTACAGCAAGATCATTTTTCTGCATCTTGGTTTCCTTACTTGTAGAATGATGGTTAGGACTAGAATTCCCATGATCCTTTGTAATCTCGGCATGCTGCAGAAATGAGTGATTATTTTCTCACTCTGGTCATCGTAGTGACAGTGAGGGTGACAAGACTCTGGGGACTCCTTGGATGTGTCACAGCCCAGTTCAGCTGCGACCAGATGAGTACTAAGGGAGGCCTTCCAGGGAAGGCAAAAAAGGTGAAAAAGACGAGTGGACAGATGAGTGAGCACAACAGTGGAGAGCGTCCATATGTATTTTATTCACACGACATGGAGCCGCCTCTACATGTCCATGCGTCATAATTACAGAGTTAGTCAGACAATGGGGCTGTGGCCCTGCCCCCCTCCCCTCCCCGGAAGTACCCTACCTCCCACCCACCTCATTGGAAGGCTGCATTCCTCCCCCTCCCCAGCATGGCTGGCCCAGTTCCTGAGATGGCTATCTGAGGAGGAATTTGGGAGGCTGAGGAAGGATGTCAGCTATGCCAACCCCACCAACCCGGAGACCTGCCTACAACAGCCTCCAGTCCTTGGTGAGGAGGACAAGGAAGGGCTGGGGATCCTGCTGGGCTTGGCTGGCAGTTTGGGGACTTGTGGCTGGAGTCCCACAGGGGCTTGAGGCCAGAACCAGTGCAGCCCTCCTCCCTCTCCATCCTCCCCCCACCCCAATCCCAGGGCTGAGGCAGGAGGGGGAGTGGGGATATTTTTTGTTTGTTTTTTTTTTGTTTGTTTTTTTAATAATAAATAAAAACAATTCTAAAAAAAATAGATATATAAAAACAGGAAAACAAATGAAGTTTTACAACAACCAGAACAACCAAAAAACTCCAACATGGAAAATGTACAAACTGGGAGGGGGCCCCACAACACTGGACAGAGCAGGCCCTGCTTGTTCTCTCACCACCCAGGCCTCTCACCCCAAGCAGGCTATGAAGAAATGGTGCACAGGTGGGTCTTTTCCACAGGGATGCTGCCCCAGCAGCATCCAGAGCTGTCCGGGGCGCTCTTCCCCAAGCAGCCTTGTTCCTAGGGCTTTGCCTTCGCAGAGGCAAAGACACCCCCATCCACATTCCATGAACATGTAGGCCTGGCTGAGATGGATACGAAATGGGGATGCCTGGATTTTCTGGCATTTATTGCAAAGGTCAAAGGACAGTATTGGGCCCCCAAAAGGTATCGATCAGTGTGGGCTTGCTCTCTCCCTTCTTCCCTGGGTCTCGCCTGTGGAGGGCAGATGACTAGTCTTACCGGGAAGCTGCCTTCTCCATCGTTCATCTCCTGTGGTGTCGGGCTGAGAGGGAAACCCTGCTGGACTTCCCTCCTATCCATATTCCTTCAAATTTGCCATGGGGCCAGGTATAGGGCAGGGAGGTAGGGATGGGGTTGGGTTGCTTTTTGGTCACAAGCCAAGAAAAGATGCAGAAGAAAACTATGATACCAACTTGCTCTGGGCTGAGGCTGGGTGATGACTGGGGAGATAAATAGCATTTGGATTAAAATGATTTAATTAGCAAATTTAGTCCTTATATCTCTCACTCTGTCTCTATTTATATCTCTATACAAAGGCTCCGCTGCCGCAATGAGGATGCGGGATAAATTCTGAATTTATAGTTACATTAAGAAAAAATACTCTTGCCCCATCCCCCCTCCCTACCCCCTTGGCTCCCAGGCTACCCTGTGCACTGCCCTGCCAGGTCCCTTGGCCCCTTCTGCCCCTGTTCTGGCCCCCAACACCAACTTGAGTCTGGGGGGATGAAGATATCTCACTGAGCCAGTCCTTAGGCAGCTTCTGAGAAAGGCCCAGGGAAACCTCTACTCCACTGGGCTCCCCTACAGTCAGCGCTGACCCAAAGGGGCCCTGAAGCCCTCAAGCTCAGTGAGTAAAGGATTGTTCTGGGAGAGGCCCCCAGAGGAGTGGGGGAAGGGCACTTGAGGCAGAAGGTCGGGGGCAGGGCTAGGGATGGGGACATGGCAGCTGGTGGCATCTAAGGCTTGGGTCAAAGGGTCTGAAGCCTCAGGAACTTCCCCCTCTCCTTTACTCTAAGAGTCTGCTTTGAACACAAGGGGCAACCACTTGTCTACCTCACTTCTGCCTGGAGTCAGGGTGGGGGCCAGCATCAGGCAAGCAAGGGCAGTCTGGGTGGAATAAAGAAGACAACTCACGCTACCACAGTGGCCTGGGTAAAAGACACTGCTTCCTTAGGCCTAGGTTCAGAAGCTCCCAGGGAAGGTCTCCCACAGCGAGAGCTGCCCCATGGGCTGTGGAGGACAGTGAGAACAGGTAAGCTTGAGTCTTTGGGGCTGGGATCCCCAAAGACTGGGTCTGCCTGAGGGGTGGGAGTGTGTTCCCCATCTACCTAGAGAAAAGGGAGCAGGGATTTGGGGAGAGACCAAAGTTGGAAATGTCCTGGGGACAAGGCAGAATGGAAGTAGGGAAGGAGAGGCTGGAGGAAGGCCCCAGAGTTGTGCCCCTTGTCCCTCCAATCAATCCCCTCCCTAGTCCTCAGGGGCCAGCCCTGAACAGAGAAGGAGGAGGAGGAGGACTGGCTAGGGCGGTGGTGGGAATTCTCTATTCTCACATGGTGGGGGAGTATCGGGACAGGAAGGGGCAGTGTCAGCTTGGCTCTGGGGAGCAGAAGGCACTTTCTTGGGGCACCCTGCTGGGAATGGGGGAGCGGGATTCTGCCAGTTCTGCCCCTTGTTATGCCCAAGGTTCCCTGGGTGGGATGTGACGTGACTGACTGGACCCAGTGGATCCCTGTCCCTGCCCATGGCGGACCCTGGGTACCTGACAGTGAGTCTGAGGGAATGGGCCGGTTTGGGGCAAGTGTGGTTAGTGGAAGGAGCCCTGGACTCGGAGTAGGAACTGGGCTCAAATCACAGATCTGCTTACTACCTGGGTGACTCTGGGCAAATCTCTTCTCTTTGGGCCTCAGTTTCCTCATCTGTAAAGTAAGGGGTGGGACAGACTAGATAGCATCTAAGCTTCTTTCGGCCCTGATGTTCTGCAGGAGGCCGTGGCCAATAGGAAAGCTGGTGGAGAAAAGGGAGGGAGCCAGCAGTGACTAGAGCTGTCAGTTTGTGAGTCCCTCAAGTCACATTTGGTCCCTTAGCTCCTTCAGGGTGCTTTGGGAGAGGGGCCAGGCTCTTCCACTGTGCCAGGTTCTACGGTGGGAAAGGGAGTGGGAAGTCATAGGGACGGGAGGGTAGGGGGAGCCATTGGGAAGCGGGAGCGAGGACAAGATGGAAATCGTGGGGACCCAAGCCCCAGCCTGCAGCTGGGACAGGGGCAGGGGAATGGCACAAGAGAAGCAAGGTCAGAAATGGGTGGAAGGAAAGTGAGAGGCAGGCAAAGTGGGTAGTGAAGGTGTGGGCCTGGGCCTGATTCTGGAGCCAGGGATGGAGAGAGGAAAGTCAGATAACAAAGTGCTTTTAACAATGCTCTCCCAAGGAAACTTCTAACTTCTAAGGGCTGAGGTACAGGAATGGGAATAGGTCAGGACACACATGGGACCCTTCCTGCCAAGGGGACCCTTAGTAGCCAGTCCCCCGTGTCCTGGCCAGATGGGACACGGGAGTAGGTGGTAACCAGCTATGTAAATGCAACATGGACAAACGTAAAACCAAACCCCAGGGCTGGAGAGCTGTGCTCAGGTCCAGCCCTTCTCTGGGCAGCCCAGCCTGGCCCTGGTCTGGGCTTTGGCTAGGGACATTGTGGGCTAATAACCAGTCATGCTTATGTCAGGGGCCAATACATTCCCTCCCCTCCCTTTCCCTCCCCTCCCTTTCCCCTTCCCTCCCTCCCCCCTCCCCCCTCCCAGGCTGCAGATATGCAGCTAGGGCTGGGCCCCCCACCCTGCTGTTTGCTCCACACACCCAGTTTGTCTTCCCACCCTGTGCCGTGTCTTCCCCACAGGGTGCCTGTCTGCCTGTCCCACCGCTGGTGGGCTCTGGCCCCACCGGAGCCTCACTCCTCTTCCCATGCTAATAAGAATAGCCAGGTGGCCGACAGTCCGTTTGGGATGGGCCACAAGACTGAGATCAGCTTGGCTCGGCTCAGCTCAGCTCCCCGTCCCCTTCAGGTTCCCCTCTACCTTCAGTGTTATTTCTTTAGTTAGCAGTGGGCCAGATCCACCACGCCTAGAAGAAAGAGTGCAGGAAGGGGCGGGGGCTGGGCATCATTTGGCCCCCACTGAATTCCTGGAGAAATCTCCCTCACCTGGGGTCATGCAGACGGACCACTGTGGGGCAGGTGGAAGCCCTGGCCAGCAGGCAGTCCCCGTGTGTATCTTGTGTCTCTGTGCAGGGTGGGGAGCTGCAGGTGGGTGGGCAGGCATGTGAGCCGACCCCTGGAGTACTATAGTACTCCCTCCATGAAGCTGGTATCCAGGTGCTGGATGAGGACGCGGAGGAAGGACATTTCCTTACGCGTGTTTTCGAATATGATGCGTGGGTCGTCTGACTGGCAGCGCAGGCAGTTGGGCGCCATCACCATGGCCAGGTTGCTGACATCCATCTTGGTGACAGCCACATTGGTGGGCTGCACAAACACCTGTGTAGGATGTGGATGGTGAACAGGACTGCACACATGCTTATGGGGGACATTGAGGAAGGCTGCCTGACTGAGTTACATGGAGGAAAGACATCCTCCTAACTCCAGACCCTGCGGAACCTCTCCTCCATCCTAGGGCCAGGCCTTTCTGTCCCAGCCCACTGCCTTGAGGAGGGTAAGGAGGTAGCATCTGCTGATGCTTACAGGAGAGCGGGATTCCTGTCAAGACGGCATCCCTCCTAGTGGGTCCTGTGCTTGTCTCCATCCCCTGAATCTCACTTGGAATGCAGACCTTTCCTTCCCAGTATTTCCTCTGTCTTCTCTTTTCTTCTCTATCACTTCCGCTATCTCCTGAGACTTAGGACCATGTAAAGAAAAGTGCTCAAGACTGAAATTCAAGGATCTGGGTTAGAAGGTAACATGGTATACCAGAAAGAGCGCTTGGTTTAGAACGAGAGAACTAATTCTGGCTGTGCTGTTGACTAGCTGTATGACTGTAAAAAGTCATTTGATCTATCCAGCGATGAGTCACCCCTTCTCTAAAATGAGGGGACTGGACTAGGCAATTTCTACACCCTATGAAGAAGTTCCATTTCGTTAGATCATCAGATAGATGATGCTAACAGTCCTAGCTGGGCTCACACAATCTAGTCCAGAGATGGCCAGGAACTTTGCATTTAGTCAAATCCCTTCATTTTCTACATAAGAAAAGTGAAGCTCGGAGAAGGGACAGGTCTGGCTCAAAGCTCATGGCAGAGCTGGGACGATCATCTGACTTGATACCAAGGTTGCTTCTCTCTAAGTCACTGCTTTCTGGCTCCCAGTCTCTCCTCACACCCTCCCTTCCCCCAGGCAAGGCTGTTTACCGCTTCAGAAGCCTACTTAAAGTCAGGTTTATCATGACATTTACCACCTGGAGATCCTGTAGGCATCTACAATGCACTTTATGAATACTGTCTCTTTAGTGCTTAACAACCACCCTGTGAGGAAGGTGCTGCAGGTATGATTATCCTTGTTTACCAGATGCTGCTCAGAGAGGTCGTGTGACTGGTCCATGGTCACACAGCTAGTAACAGGTCTCTCTTCTGCCCTACGGCTCCTAGTTCTAGGACCAAGCAGAAATCTATTCCTGCTTCTACGTGACAGTTATGAGTTATATTTTCTGGCATTTCAAGTTGGAACCACAATCTCTAGCCTTGATTCCTTACTGTCCTCTAAGTCTGGTCTCTCCGGGAGCGTCCAGGAGGGCTCCCTGAAGCCAGAGCCTGGGTCTTCCACTACTCTACCCCCATTACACAGGAACCAAGAGAAAAAAATACCTAGGACACAACAAATGAGGGGAAGTACTTGGTAACAAAACTTTTTAGAAAGGCACATATGATACTTAATAATAGATCTCATTTCTTCTTTTTCTTTTGAGGTAATCAGGGTTAAGTGACTTGCTCAGAGTCATACAGCTAAGGGTCTGAGGTCATATTTGAACTTGGGGCCTCCTGACTCCAGGGCTGGTGCTTTATCTACTGTGCCACCTAGCTGCTCTAATAGCTCTCATTTCTAGAGTACCTTAATGTTTATAAACTGCTTATCTCTGCAAGGTTCAAGTATTACTTCCTTCATTTTCCTGATGATAAAACAGACTGAGAGTCTTCTTCGTAAAAGCAGAAAGGAAAGGGAGTGGAAAGTATAATGATCAGTTCGATCCCATGCTAGGAGTTGTCTGATCTGGGATTCCAGCCTCGGTCTCTGATGACTCTAGCTCCAGGGAGCTTTCTACTCTGTGACATTCCCCTTTTTTAAAGAGTACATACTGATTATGTGCCGAGGGACTTGAGGGGCTGCTACTGTGGTG